>NW_010973333.1:3889266-3890231 GCF_000737465.1 Haliaeetus leucocephalus
TGTGAGGGGGGAGGCAAGCCGCCGGGGGCACAAAGGGGAAGGCGACCCCCCCAAGCGAAGCGCCTCCGTTTTCCCCATGCGAGGGGGAGAAGGAATGGGCAGGAATATTCTGGACCGAGGAGGGGCGCGGGGGGGGGAGAAGGTGATGAATAACTTGAATAAATCTGCAACGGAGAGGGGGAGGGAGGCGGCGGCGGGTCATGTGAGGCACAGTCATGCTGCGGGCCCGAAGAAGAGGCAGAGAGGGGCACCTGGGGGGGACACACACACACGACACAAGCAGCCCGCCCGCCATGGCCACAGCCCTGCGCCCCCTCCCCAACGCGGAGGACACCCTCCCCTTCCTCCCCCATCCTCGGGTTCGGCGCCGCTCGGCAATTTCCGCCAGGCGAAGCCGAGCCTATTTCCGTCAGCCTCGGCCAGACGGGCTTTATGTCTGCCAGCGGGGCCCGCGTGCGCGCCGGCCGCCATCTTACGTTGTCTCTCGCCTGCCCTCCCCTTTGGCGAGCTATTCCCCTCCCCCCTTGCAGCCCCGCGCAGCGCCCTCCTCCCGCGGCTCCGTGAGGAGACGGGGCCGGCAGAGACTCCGCGGACGGCAGGGAAGCCGGGAGAGAACCCGGAGGGAAGAAAGGACGGGGCAGACGGGCGCAGGCGGGAGGAGGAGGGCTCGATCCCGGTGCGCGGTTCTGCGGAGGAAGAGCGGGTGCCGCCTGTTATAAAGGGGGAGGAGGCGGAGGGGGAAGGAAGAGCGTGCGGAGCGGAGCCTCCTCCAGAGACAGCCAGACACAGAGGGAGGAGAGAGAGGCTGCCTGGCTGGCTCCCCCTTCCTCCCTCCCTCCTTTTCATGGACTCTCTTGTCGGGCTGCTGCTGCTTTTCTTCCCTCCTTATTCCGTCTCTTTCATACCCAAAATGATTCAGCTCCATGGCTGCCACTGACGGGGATGTGCCTGCCCGGCTCAGCCTG
>NW_010973333.1:3890387-3980737 GCF_000737465.1 Haliaeetus leucocephalus
CGGCGGTGCCGAGGCGCCTCAGCCCGTGCTCTGCGGGAGCCGGGGAGGGGGGGTGGGTGGGTGGGTTGTGCGTGGTGTCTCTCTGCCCTGCCGTGAGCGCAAAGCTAACCGTGTGTGTGTGTGTCTGTCTCTCTCCATACCGGGGGCTTGCACTCTTAAAATACACCCGATACAATGCACCAGCCTGACTCAGCCGCAGACATTAGTGCTAGGAAGATGGCGCACCCGGCAATGTTTCCTAGAAGGGGCAGCAGCAGTAGCAGCGGCAGCAGCTGCGTTACTGCTCCCACTGCACCAGGTACCGGCGTTGGGAGCGCTGCCCTCTCCGCCGAGGATTATCAGCCGCCTTTGCTGGTCCAGCCGCCGCCTCCATCTCCTGCAGCATCTTCATCAGCGGGTCCACAGCCGACACCCCCTCCTCCACAAAGCCTGAACCTCCTCTCGCAGTCTCAGCTCCAGCCACAGCCTCTTGCACAGACTGGAGCTCAAATGAAAAAGAAAAGTGGCTTCCAAATTACCAGTGTGACCCCTGCTCAGATATCAGCTAGCATGAGCTCTAATAACAGCATAGCTGAAGATACAGAAAGCTACGATGACCTGGATGAGTCCCACACTGAAGACCTGTCGTCTTCAGAAATCTTGGATGTTTCTTTATCCAGGGCCACTGACTTGGGAGAACCTGAGAGGAGCTCCTCTGAAGAGACTTTAAATAACTTCCAAGAGGCAGAGACTCCAGGGGCTGTTTCTCCTAACCAGCCTCATATTCCTCAGCAGCATGCTCCTCTGCCTCATCACCCACAGCAGAGTGTTGTGATCAATGGAAGTGTTCACCCTCATCACGTTCATCACCACCACCATCTTCACCACCACCATCATGGACACCATCATCCATCGCATCCTGGGGTGGGCAGTGCCCCAATTTCTGGAGGACCACCGCCCAGTCCATCGTTTAGGAAACTATCAACAACTGGAAGCTCTGACAATGTTATATCAACTGCACCAGTTTCTGCTGCATCATCCACTGGTTCCCCAGCACCTGTCGTGTCTAATATCCGCACTACAAGTACTCCTGGCAATTTAGGTGTAAGTCCTGCTACTGGAACTAGTACCTTAAATAATATGGGTGGCGGTAGTTCTAGCGTGGCAAGCAGCATGCTTGGTACTATAAATTTAAGCAACATCACGAGTACTGGTAACGTAAATGCTTTGTCTGGAACTAGCAGCAATGTTAATGTGAGTATCTTGAGTGGTGTTGGCAATGGTACGAGTGCTTCCTCTAGTGTCATTAACAATGTTCCTAATCCAGCTGCAGGAATGGCAGTGGGATCAAGCCAGCAGCAGCCTGCATCTGGCACGTCAAGGTTTAGGGTTGTAAAATTAGATTCTAGTTCTGAACCTTTCAAAAAAGGTAGATGGACATGCACTGAATTCTATGATAAAGAAAACACTGTTGCGGTTTCAGAAGGAGTAGCAGTAAACAAAGCAGTAGAGACGATAAAACAAAACCCGCTTGAAGTGACTTCTGAAAGGGAGAGCACCAGTGGGAGTTCTGTTAGCAGCAATGTAAGCACACTGAGTCACTATACAGAAAGTGTGGGAAGTGGAGAAATGGGAGCACCTACTGTGGTACAGCAGCAAGCGTTTCAAGGTGTGGGTCCGCAGCAGATGGATTTTAGCAGCGCTGCTCCTCCGGCAATTCCAGCATCTAGTATACCACAGAGTGTTTCTCAATCACAGCTTGCACAAGTCCAGCTGCATTCTCAAGAAGTAAACTATCCACAGCAGAAGCCAGGGGTCCAACCTCCTGCACAGGCCAGTCTAACCACTGTTACTGGGGTTCAGCCAGCCCCAGTTAATATCCTAGGTGTATCCCCATCCCTGGGCCACCAGCAACCTGCCATTCAAAGTATGGCTCAACAGCAGCTACCGTATTCTCAGCCGGCGCAGACTTTGCCAGTTGTACAGCAGCAGCAGTTGCAGTATGGACAACAGCAACAGCAGCAGCAACAGACAGTTCCTACGCAGATGGCCACAGGTCACGTTAAGCCGGTGAACCAAAACTCCGTTACGGGGGCTATGCCAGACTACATTCAACATCAGCAGATCCTTCAAACTCCAGCCCCTGCCATGCAGCCTAGTTCTACAGGGGTGGGAGCAGGGCAACCGGTTCCTGTTGCCCAGGCACAGAGCATGCAGCCTTCAGTACAAGCACATCCAGCCGCTGCCCCGGCTCAGCCTGTTGCACATGCTCCAGCAGCGATACCAGGTGTAGGTACCAGTGGTCAAATGCTGAATGTTGGGCAGCAAGGAAGCGTAGCCGCTGTGGTGCAACCACCATCTGCTGCAAACCAAATTCCACCTCCAGTTATGCCGTCAACGGCTGCTCCTCCATCTTCACAAGTAGTGCAGCCTGTGCAGACAGGAATAATGCAGCAGGGATTGCAGGCTAGCGCTTCAGGCCTTCCTCAGCAAATGGTCATTGCTCAGCAAAACACCTTGTTACCTGTACAGCCGCAGGCACAAGGGGTGGAATCTGTAGTCCAAGGGATGACTGGCCAGCAGCTGCCTGCGGTTAGCCCTATACCTTCTGCTAGTACTGTTCCTGCACCAAGTCAAGCTGGTTCAGCTGTGCCTCCTGGCATACCTTCTGCTTCTATAGGTTTGGGACAGCCACAGAGTATGGCACAAGCTCCGGCTGTGCAGAATGGGAATTTGGCTCAAAGTGTTAGTCAGCCTCCCTTGATATCAACAAGTATAGGTATGCCAGTGGCACAGAGTGTGCCACAGCAGATACCGCTAAGCTCTACCCAGTTCCCTGCACAATCACTAGCTCAGTCAATTGTAAGCCAAACTGAAGACGGCAGACGCCCCACAGAACCTTCCTTAGTGGGTTTACCTCAAGCTGCCGGTGGCGAGAGTGGCGTTGGAGCATCAGCCGTTTCAGATGGTGGTAGCAGCAACGTGCCATCTTCTGCTTCCCTCTTTCCGCTGAAGGTGCTGCCATTGACAACGCCTCTCGGAGTAGATGGTGAGGATGAGAGGTAAGACTGCCTGTAACTTTATTAAAAGATAGACTGTCTGATAGTTCGATTTGCACTAACTTGCAGGTCTTGTTACAGCCATCCTATGAAATGAAGCGGTGTGATGTGTTCGTCTAATTACAAATATTTCTTTTCTCAGGTCCCAGCGTGTGTAGGTATTATATTAAAATACTTGTTTTTCTCTTGAGGGGGTGGGTTGTATTGATCATGCTCTGAAACTACTGTGTGGGTAAATTGTGTTTAACAATCTGTGACAGTGTGTATATTCCCATTGTATAGAGGAAGACAAAAGAATACTGTGGAATGTGGGTATGCTAGTGGTGATTGTAGTTTAGATTATTTATTATACTGAAATAATTAATATTTATTCTTAGGTAGATTTTTTTTTTCCACAAGCCTAGACTTCATCCTGCCTCAGCTTCTCTTTTTCAAGTATTAACTTTACTCAGGTTGAACCAGTTGTGAGCCTGTGGTGTATGTAAGAAGTCTTCTCTTTTTGACAGCCAAGAGACGCTGTAGGCAAATGAGTATGGTGGGAAAAGGGAGGTTCAGCAACACCATTGTGGCTCTTTAAATTGAACTTGAGGCACTTTTGGTCTTGGTGGTTTTGCTTCAAAGCGTTACTCCATTGTGAGAGCCGCTCAGGCCTGTGGAGGGGTGGCGAGCCTTGAATCTGGTACACCGATTCTGTGCACTCAGAGTAAGAAACTGCACATTTTCCCACCTTCACCTTTTGGAATAAGTGACCACTGACTGATCTTAATGGCACGTGCATGTGAATAGTCTCATTTCTTTGACGCTGTGTGCAGAGAAGCTGTGTCAGTTGTGAAAGGTCCTTGCATGTACAGGCTGAAGTGATCTGAACAGCAGTTTTAATGTGTAATTGTTTGATATTAATTATGTGTGGAAATTCCTCACTGTATTGAGGACCTCTTGTGATACGCGTTTACAAATGGACAGGAAGACTGTGGTGGTTCTCCCAAAGAACTCCTTGTCTAAGACGAAGCTACGTTAATGGGAGAAGTAACTTTAAGGTAGATAACCTGCCTTGAGAACGTGGGAGAGGACAGAAAAGAATGCTAGAAAAGAAATACTGAGACTCAGGTGAAGAGACAAAACACTAAACGCTTACAAGGTGGGAAAAATGCCATAGCAATGGGAGGTGAAGTACTTAAATTTATCTTCTTGGTGCCATAACTTAATTGAGGAGTAATATCAGTGGCCAAACTTTATTGAAAAAAAAAATTAATAAAATGGGTTGTTGGGAGAGGTTGGAGTCTTTTCTTAACATTGAAAATACTAACTCTATCAGCAGTCTCTGATTATGTTGATCATGAGGTGTTGACTGCCTTAGTGGCTTTCATCACATCTTTCTAAGATGCCAGAGAGCTATAATGAGTAGCAGCTTGTCTTCCAGGAGTGCTAGAAGACAAGTTCCAACACTGTTTCATTCTGATTATGTTTTTTAGTCAGTAAGTACGTGAAGGTGGTAGAAGACAGATTGAGGTGTTAAAGCCCACGGTGTCACCATTATGCTACTAGCAGTCAATTTTCTCAGAAATGTTTTTTGGTTTTCCTTCCTTCGATCTTTCTAAACCAGGACACTAATCCTTCTCTTCATGGGTTCTGTTTGTGTTTGGTGTTTTGTTTTTTGTGAGGTTTTTTTTTTTTTAACCAACCAATAAAAAAAAAACCCCCTAAGCTTTCAGGGGATCTTAGCTAAGTAAGAGATATCTCAGTGATACTCAGTATTTTGGAAAATGACATCTAGCATGTGACTGTACCCTGATTTTAAGAGCATATGTTAGCTGTTTGTCATGATTGGTAGTTTTTCCAGAATGTTTAAATCCCTCAGGGTAACAATAGCCAGAAATACCTTCTTCCTCTGTTATTTGGCTAGGCAAAGATCATATCCTTTCTTCTCCCGTGCACGTTGCGTCTTTGTTCAATCTGTCATCTCCAGGTAGACTACACTTTTGTTTAGCTGCAGTTGGAAAATCATTTAGATTCTTTATACAGAGCAGGATATGACTCTCTTAAATGGAGACCAAAAATAATTGTGTTTTTTGCATGGCAGTAGTGGTCAAGTCACTTTTGTGTACAACTAGATAATTTACAGTAGCGCTTCTCCCTGTGTATCTGTCTGTAACACTAAAAACTTAGTGAGATTGCTTCTGTTTCCGCTTCCAGGGGATCTCAGGGCAAGGTTTTATTTATATTGTCATATTGACTGGAACTTCTCTCAGTCTGGAGCTTAGACCTCATCACTCACTAAAGGTAGTGCAAGATAACGCTGTCATTCTGCTTGGCTCTTCACTTCTCTGGCCATCGGATGTCTCTAACCAGAGTTCTCTTGAGAGTTTTTTGCCTGTTTGTTAGATTATTCCCTCCTTTTACAGGAGGTGAAGAGTAATGTATTGTGAAAGTACATAAACATTTAAGAAGCAGGTATACTGTAAATATGTATGTATAAAATCCCCATTTCTCTCTCTGTGTCATGTGCATGCAAACATATATCACTGAAGATTTATATCAATACATCCCAAGAGATTCTAAACCTGGCAAGGGAAAAGGTAGGAGAAAGAACTAAGTGATGACATAATTGGGCCAGTGAAGAAGCTGTAAAATTCCATTTAGTGTGCCTTTGAAAAAAACATCTGACCCATGTAATACCTTGTTTAGATTAACTCCCAGCTTTCCTTAAACCTGTATATAATTGCCTTTAAAGACATGCCAGTATCTGTAAGTCTTTAGCCCTGTTCAGTTTTTAGAACACCATTTGCAGCTCTTTCTATGCCTGTTATCAGGGCATGGCCTTTTAAATATAGACAGTTTGGAGTGTATCTTCTTTGAAAATGTAACCTTTATTCCCCCAGTATGCATGATTTTTTATTTTTTGTTAATCTTCTCTCTGTCTTGAAATAAGAGATGTTAAAAATGAACTGCTTGGCAGAATGCTGTATGGAAAATTAATTTGCACACTTTATTAAAGAGAATACAAATCATACCATTACAGTTTCTGTATTAAAAAAAACCCCAAAACCAAAACAAAATACCCCACCCCACACCTAGTTCTTCTGACTAGTCTTTATTCAGCCTGTTGTGTATGCCATAGGTGTTTGTATGTTGGTAGATTCATCATCTCTTCTAATATTTCAAGCTACAAAAATGCAGGCCAGTTTTGTGGTTAAGTATTTTTTTTTTCTTAGCTTGAATCATGGTATGGACTCGTTCTAGTGCATGATTCTCATATAGTTTCTTGGATTTGCAGCAGTTACCTCGGTTTACTCAGTTCAGTTATTAAATCCTGTCAATTTTAGACATGGTCTTTTGAGCTTAGTATCTCATCTCTAGAAGTGTAGAAGAGGATTTCTATTTTTTATGCTTTTGAAACTTAAGTATGGAAAAATACATATTTATATTGCAGTGAATTCTTTTGTGTATTTATACTTAGTGTTGCAAAATCAGTTTTACATCTTTCTAGACAATGCTTTAGTATGCTATGAATGCTTGCAATAAGATTTTGTACAGACTTGTATAAAAATTACCTGTAAAGTGAAAACTTAAAGAAATCAGTGTATTTTACAGCATTTAGAAAGGCTGCTGTAAGTGAATTTAAAAATAACTTAATCTGAACTGTTGTTTACCATTACTCAAAAGCAGATTTTGTGAATGAAAGAGAACTAAAAACTGTCTCCCTGTCCTTGACAGCATTTCCTGTAGAGTTGCTTTCATTCTTTAGTCTGATGCAAGTTTATTTTCACCTGTTTGGGCATTTCATCCAACACTGAAGCAAAAGAGAAAGGAGCAGGCGATGATGAACACATAAAACTGACATAGAGGTTTGAAGTACTCTTCATTGTCTGACACTCTCATGATTTTCTTTTTGAAGAGGCATTTTTATTAAAAGATCCCTTTACAGCTGGACAGAGTGGGGGAAAAAAAGTGGAGGAAGTGTTTTCTGTATAGGATGTACATTTTGACTTGTTACTAAGTCTGGAGAGGCTGAAAGATTAAAGCTGAGTGTGAGAATTGGAAGACTTGTGAACAGCCTTTGAGTATCTCTGGTAGTAGTAACTAGTACAGTCAGGAGATTGGGTGAATTTTCATCATGTATGCAAGTATGTAGTAGGAAGGTTGATCAGGTACAAGTGAGACTTTTACAGATAAATACTTGTTGAAGATGTTAGTAAGCAGTAGTGAATAAACATTAAAATAGAACTGGAAGCTTCAATTAAAACATTATTTTTGATGTGGTAACTGTTTTGCATACTTATTTTGTAAGCTGTTTTAGAGTTTATATGGGTTTTTTATTTGCTATGAGTTTTGCTTCTGTGTTTGATGAAAGAGGGAGAAGATACTTTTAGAAGATACTTCACAACAAAGGATTTATGGTGGTTTAGTGTAGATTTTTATGTTTTTTTTTTTGTTGTTGCATCCTAGGGGCAGTGTTGGTTTCCATTTTTCAGATTTTAAACTTGCTTCAGAGTCTTGCCACCAATTTGAAAATTGCATAACTTGAGTTCTAGGAGATTGACTTCCATAAACAGCCAAATTGAAGATTTGACTTTTTTAGAACTTGAAAATATTAGTTACCCTCAGTAATGGCAAGTCACATGAGTAAAAAGGGAGCGCTTTGGCAAAGAAAATGTGGTTGCTCTTGTGTCGTGCTGACAAGTCCAGCTTCTCATTTCATCTGATGAAATAAAATACCTACTGTTGGCGGAACTAGCTTAGCTCTCTGCTCTAAGTAAAGAACAATGAGGAATATAGGGTCTGCACCTTGTATGTCTGCTGGCCAGCTGTAGGTGGCAATACCTGTTTGGATGGACCTTTTTCTGGTGTCTTTTATAGATGCATTTTCTGCATGCCATGATATGCTTTGAACTAAGGATTGCTACAGTGCTGGGTATTGCATTGTCTTTAAAGACAGGAAGAACCAACAGATTTCAGGGGGTTGTAAAAGGCGTAATTTAGCCCTTAAGATAAGGAAGATTGTTGCAGATGCTGAGAAATGTCTCTCCAACTGATAAGGTGATATCCAGAAAATGTTCCTTAGCACTGCAGTTTTGGCTGCTCTTTGGTAATTGTCAGTGTATAAGCAGACTAAAATCATCTATGTGTGTGTATGTAAAAACAAACAAAAGGTTTTAAAATATTTAATGTTACTGTCTGGTGATTTGCATTCTTTACATTACAGGCTAATCTGGAAATGAGAATTATCTGTTTGTCACTTTGTGTAGTGGTAGTGAAGTGTTTCAGCCTTTACAAGTTACTGTGATCTAGATAATGCCACAACAGAGTAATGATTTTAACAATTGGTGGTAAGCTAGCAAAGTTAGGAGGATGGGAGGGGAAAATAATTAAAAAAACCCCACCCCACCCCAAAGCTCCAAAAAACGAAAACCACCCCGAAACATTAATGTGTCTTGCTTAAGTGTAAATAAAAAGACATACAGGTAGCACATCTATGCTACAAAAAAACCCCTGTAATAATGCTGTTCACTTTACAGAGAGTAATAAAAAAGCTTTTTCAGACCTGTCTCTACCAGTTTCGGAAGCAGGTCAAGTTGTAAACAGTAGTATTGCTAGTATAGTCTTTTAGAAGAAGAAACTATGCACACCTGAATATCTGTAATAATAGCAAGTGTATTCTTGCTATGACCTTTTTGGGGATGATTTGTGATCTGGGTTTGCAGTTTGGTGTAGGTGAAACGTAAAAAAAGAAAAGAGTACTGTGTATCTGTTGTCATTGATTTAACGCACTGGTTCTTTTCTATTCTTGATTAATTTATGAGACTAAAATGTGCTGTGTGTAATATGTATTATACATTAACAAATGACTAAAAACTTTTTTAAAAGTGGACCTATACCTTTCATTTACTGCATTTAGGCCACCAAAGGCAATGCTATTAAGCAAAATCATGCTTTAACAGCATACTAAGCAGGGACTAAGGGTGAGATTATTCAATAAATTATTTCATGGTAATGGTAAATAAGGAACTAGTTTATTCTGTGTGATTGTACAAGAAACCATAGCCTAAAGCTAAGATGGAGAGAGCTTTTGAGTGACTGGAGATACCACTTTATTTTAACCTGTTCTAAAGCATTCATGGAGTTACGAATTGCATGATGGAAGTGCAGCATAATTATGGTATCAAATTGGAGCACTTGGTCATCCTTTTGGCTCTAATGTCTTGCAACACTTTTTAACTCTTGGTCTGCCTTTGGAATTTGCTAACTAAGATAGTTGTGCTACAGTCAGTTGTGGTGTAGAAAAGCTTAACAGCTCATTTTGTGCAAGCCTCCAAACACCTGTTATGCGTTATCAGCGTTTGAAGCAGGATTTGGTTTGTGGTTGCAGTTACATGCAAAGTCTCTATCTTCCACCAAAGCTAGATAGACTTTCCTGACAGGGAGACTGAGAGGTTATAAATGTTTGGCAGGCAGAGATTGTAATGATCCCATCCATACATGTAAACTCTAGAGTATTGCCAATGATAGTTAGATATTTTATCATTGTTGGTTGCCTGATGGACTAAATGACTTGCTAGTACCTACTAAATGAGAACTTCCGACTTTGGTGCCATGCAGAGGTTAAGAATGATACTCATCATAGTTCAAATACAATGTTATGCTTTAACTGAACCTGTTCAATGCTATGAAATTTCTTACACTTGCAAGGTAAAATCTTGAACAATTGTTTCGTTAGAGCAGAAAAGTCACAGTAAACTTGTTCACTATTTTTCTTCAAGCAATTAATTTGTTACTAGACTTTCTTAAAATTATTTTGGCATTTTTTTTGTATGTCAGAAAGTATTCCTCAGTATTTTTCTACTCCACAGTCTTAACTTACACTTATGTGTCTTGATTTCATCTAAGTTGTTTTAACCTTTTTTAATTCAGTTAGCAATTTTCCAGAATTTAACTAGTGTTTTTATCATAATATTTAAAATTAGAGAAAGCGTACATTGAGCCTAAACATTACTACTGTAAGTTTAAAATAATGCTATATGAATTATTAAAAAACATTTAAACTGGGCTATATAAACATAGGAATATGTTTCAGTTGAAGTGTTGTTCCATATGTGCTTCATATATGAAGTCAAGCTTTCACCACTGTGTTAAGTGGGAAAAATTCACATGTAGGTATGTCTATATTTGGGCATTTAGCCCAATGCATGTTGCCATGTGTTTAAATGTTTTTTTCTTCATGTTTCAGTGTTTATTATACTGTTTTTGAGGTGCTTAGTATTGGTGAAGCTTCATACGTTGAGTACTTTTGGCAATCAGGACATATATTTAAGTATTATAGGCATTCAGGCTTGAAGTTCTTGTCCCAGTTTATATTTTTTCTTGCAGTGCAGGGTTAGCGATGGTCCAGAATAGTCAAAGTAACTTTTCTTTGTTCAACAGAGAACAGCTACCTAAACAAACTACCTTTATAATTAGCCTTCCTTGCTCTGGTTTGTAGGTATTGTACAAACTGAAATGGATACAGAATTTTGAAAGTGCATTAGAAGAACAGAGTAGGAAGTAAAGTAGTTTGAGGTTTTGTTTATCATTAAGGATTAGAAATTTAACACATTTTTGAAGTTGACTGTAGTCCTTGAAGAGCAACAAATGCAGGTACCACTGATGTTTGTTTTTTCTCAAGGAAACTTTCAGAAATCTGTGCTTCATGTTTATTTTAATAAAGCTTATGGGGTATCTTGATCATCTGTTCAAATGATTTTGAATAACCCATTCTTTTGAGTATAGTGGAGGAGTACGGTTTTATAAATTGTTAAAACAGGCAGCAGAAGGTCTTCTGTAAGTTTAGACTTAACCGAAGGATATGGATGGGCCTGCGATCTGTTAAAAAAAGAAAAGTAGACAGTATTTCTAGTAAGGTATAGACTTGATACCAACTGGAAGTTGGTTGTAGTGTGTTTTATAACTTGCTGCTTAAGTGTGCTAAACCACTTGGCTGGGCAAATTGTTTGAGCTTGTGTGTGACTTAAGTACTTGCCCAACCTTCTGTTTGTATGTCTGTCTTTTTGGTTGTTGTAATTAGCAGGGATATCCAGCAGAAACTTTTCAGGGCTCCGATTTCTTTGTGTGTAATCAAGATTTGAACTTTTCCAGCAGTTGCTTAAGCAACAGTATCAAAGTACTGTGCTAAGTATTAGGGACAGTACTGATGTGGATACACATTCAATAATAGTCTTAGTGTCTTAATGCATTTAATAATAGCTTTTTTACTACTATACTGCGGTGTAGTTCTTAAAGATGAGTTACGCAGATAAGGTAATTTCAGTGCACAAGGCTATTAGTGTATGCTTATTTCTGTATCCTCAGTGTTACACTTGGTTCATTCCTGTAAGATCAGAAGGTGCAAATCAAATGTAAGTTACACTATTTTTTTCAGACATTGTTGATCTTTTATTTGTAATCCATTGTCTCATGGGTCAATAACAGTCCTAGTTATTGGTAACTAAGTGTTAATCTTCTTTGGTGCTTACATATCTAGTAAGCAGTTCCTTTAATTGCATAAAGTGTTTCGTTTCTGAATTTAGTATCTGTTGCGAGTTGCTTGTGCTTTGTTTAGAAATGGTATTTTCCTTTAAATTATTATAAACAAATGTATGGTATAGAAGTAACTTTTAATGTTTTTCTGGTAACTTTGAACTCCCTGTGCAATGTAGAGGGATGAAATCCCTGTCAAACTTAAATGCCTTTTAAGCTTCCTCTGACCTTTACTTCACCCAACTCTCACAGTTGTGTAGAGATGAGAGAGGTGATGACTGGCAGTCTTAACTTACATATAAGAAGCTGTAGAAATCAAAGAATTCAAAACGTAACCATACTAAATTTGTGTTTCTATGTATTTAGTGCTGTTACAGCTAGTAAGGAAGATTGTGATTAAAAACTAACCCAGTAACTCACATATGATTGCTTTGACTTCTACTGTGACTGCAATTTTGAAATACTTCTCTTTTTAAAGAAGAGCAAGGAAAAATTTCTTGGGTGGATTCTGAATAGTGAGTGACTTGTTTGGCCTATGTTGCCACTGAGTTGGGATAAGCATAGTCAAAAAAATAACTTCTATAGATTTCCTGGAAGATTATTTTCAGCTTGGTAATTTTACTGGATGTGTATGTCAAAGTATCATAATGTATTTTTGTACCATGTGAAAAGATTCTGTATTTCTCTGAGGACTGTATTGTCTGTGGACTATAAACAGCATTTTAATTCTTAGTTATAGGTTGAGCCTGACAGAAGGGGAATGCTTTTGTTTCCTCTAGGATTTCGTGAGGGTTCATGCAGCAATGCCTGCCCTATAGAAAGGCATGTAAGGGGAAGCAGAACAACTCAGGATGTTTCATGATTGTTGTGTGTGTCAAACTTGCACGTGGTGTTAATTTTCATTGTCCCTTGATGTCACTTGTGGTACAGGATTCTCAAACTCTGAGCATCTCTGAACTCTGGCAAGGAAGGGTTTTGTAGTAATAATTAGTTTATATTCAGCATTATGGTTTGTTTATGTTATAAGCTGTTTAGTGAAAATCTTGACCTGGCCTTAACCTGACATGTCTACTAAACATCTTGATTAATTATTTTAAATTCTTTGGTCTAAAATTTGGAACACTGTGTATCTGTATACATGTATATAAGACCATATAAAGCTTATTTATTAAAAAAAAAACCTAAAACAAAACCAGCAAAAAAACCCCTGTAAAGAAACCTGCTGGTGAGAGAAGGAGCAATTGCTGCTTTTACAGTTTCATTTCTTGCAGTCTTACAAAATAAGACCAAGTGAAAATAAAATAAAAGGAACCATGAGTTAATGACTACATATTTTAAGTATTTGTTAAATAATTTACTGTAACACTCAAATGAATTCAAGGTATAAATGTACCTCTTTAATCTATTGAATGAGGTTATTATGTTAAGAATGGATCAGCAAGTTGCACTGCCAAGTGTTTCCTTAGGAGGCCTAATATCCTAAATTGGGTGAAATGGCAAGTTACTCATAAATACTCAGGGATTGGTGCAGGATGTGCATGTGCCTCCATGTTCTTTTCTTTCTTTCCAAGTTTGTGAGACTCCTTCCAATTCTGTAATTGCTTGTGAAAAAGAGGAGTTCTTGTGCGCGTATTTGATTGGAGAGAGAAGAGGGAGGAAAGAAGGTGTGAAATGTTTATGATGGTGGTTTTGGTTTTCTTCTTTCTTCTTCTGGTGGGGAAAGCGATTTTAATTTTTGAAATGGTATCAGGCATGCGTGTGTTAGAGCCAAGTATATGTAGTTCTTGGCAATACAGCCTCTTCTTATTTATGGGATAGTAGCTAAAAGGCCTAGCTGTGAACTGGGGCTCCGCTTTGCTGGCTGCTTTATAACAAAGAGCAGAAAAGATGATCCTAAAGGACTTGCTGTCTCATGTCCATATAATTTCTGAATTGATTTTAAGACAGTGATGCTTTAAAGCAGGGAGAATCTTAAATGTTTTTAGTAGTTTATAAAAAAACAGAGCAACAAAGCAGGATAGTAATCTGTATATTCCAGTAGAGATGTACCTTATTAATAATGAAGTACACCATCTCTGGAATACTACTGCACTGAAAATTATTCAAGTCACCATTTTGTCATGAAAGCATGGGTTAGCCTCTTTTCTAAGGTTTTACTGACTCTGCTCTTGGGATGTGTGGATTCTTAGTGCTGCTTGCTTATGCTGGAACATGGTGAAGCAATTGAGCAGTCTTTTTATTTCATTGGAAATTAACATGTAAATGGAAGATGATTTGCATGAAGAAATTTTCAGCTTCTAGAGAGTATTGTGATCTGTGGAAGGGGAAAAAAAATATTAACATACTATAGCAGACATTTGTGGCTAGTAGTAGTTATCTTTACTTTTTCCATTTGCCTGATTATCAGAATCCAATCTCTGGGAGTCTTTAACGTGTATATTTACTGTTCAAATACTTAAAATATTTAGAACATGCTTTTTTAGTGCCTGTGAAGTTATTGGATAAAAGTGCTTTCTCTGAAAGTATCACAAACAGTCCTCCAAAGAATTCTGTAAAGCATGTTGAAATTGTGTGAAGTGTTTATAGATATTTTAAAATAGAGCATTGTCTTGGTATTTACTGACCTAAAAAGTGTTTAAGAAAGCCATGCAAACCTCCCTCTTAATAATTTTTAATTGCAGAAATGTTTAAGGAAGCTTGCTTTTTTAAAGTTTATTTTTAGAGTTCCTTCCGACTCCAACCTCCAAACATGATAGACTAAACTATTCTTAATGTTTCAGGAACATGCACATTTTACAAGTATCTAAAATGTTTTATTCATTTTTATGTTGTAAGACCCCCCCCCAACATTGGGATATCTTTTTGTTAAATGGTGGAGTTTGCATACTATGTTAGATGGATGATCAAGTCAGATCAATGTAAGATCCATGCAGTTATCCAAAGTCCAAAACTTTCTTTTTTTCTTCTTTGGATTTTAAAAATCCTGTAACTCGGTGAATTTACAGTTACTCTTTAGAGTTACTTTCTCAAAGTTGCTGTCAGATAGCTCTGGAACAGAAGTACTTTGATAGGTGCTAGACCTGCTGTCTGTGACTTAAGAGGAAAGTTGGTTTCTTCTGCATTAAGTCTATATGCAGACAAATCTTCCCGTGCTTTTGTTACTGTGATCACTAGAACAGTCACACAGATTGCATTCGTTGAATACTATTGCCGTGTAGCTTTGCACAATTTGGCATAGGCAACTTGGTGCTGAGATCTGTGTTCAGAAATGTTCAGGCGTAAGTTTTGGTTTTCTGTAGTAAATTGTAATATGTGTATGTAGAGCTTCTGTAAGTTTTATGCTTGAACTTTTTAAACAATGCCTTTTCTACTAAAAACTTCAACTTTCTTGGACAGTATTTTTAAAAATGTAACTATAATATGAAAAATCATATAATCTAAAACAACTATCTTCTGTAGCATTTTATGTACTAAATATATACTCTATCCTAAGGTATACTTCTATAATGAAGTTCTTAAAATGAGTTGTCCCTGTGCAAAATACTTAGAGCATGACAGGTGAACACTGGGAACTTTAATTTTTGTTCATCAGTTGCATGTTTTCAGCCACTGTTTAATGTTGTCTGCTTCTAATGAAGAGGCAAGATTTAGAAACAAAGCCATTTCAGGAATCGTGAGGTTGCTGGAAAGATCTACATTTTGCTTCAGGAATAAGAGTTAAAAGGAGTAACTACCATTGGTAGTCTAATCTGCCTAAAGTGACAACAAAAGAAATGTACCAAACATAATTGCCAGGAAAAATAGGCTTTTTTCTTTATGAAAGAAGATTCAGCCATGTCTGAATACTATTTAATTACAGTGTCTGTCAGTGAATGTGACAAGTTTCTGTGAGATTGTCCTTAAGTGGTAAACAAAGGTTGTTTGTAATCTCAAACTGGTAAGAAATGGTTTGAAATGCAGT
The DNA here is from genome assembly GCF_000737465.1 of Haliaeetus leucocephalus. NCBI lineage: Eukaryota > Metazoa > Chordata > Aves > Accipitriformes > Accipitridae > Haliaeetus > Haliaeetus leucocephalus. The sequence continues at coordinate 3,905,898 of NW_010973333.1, forward strand.
ATCTGAAAAGAGATTTGCAATTTTTTTTCTGATGAGGTAACCAGTTTTTCTCTCTGTAAAGCATATTGACATTAGTGGGTTGAATTAAGATTGCACAGACATGAAACATGAAAATTAAGACTGTCTCTTCAGTTCTGGCTTTTCTGAGAACTAAAACTGAATAAAAATCATGTTCGAAACATGACAATGAACACCTAAAATGTCAGGATGGCTGCTGTTGACTTGGCAGCTTGATCTTCTTGAAGGACTTGCATTAATTCACCTAATCAACTAATTGATAACAGTAATAGAAGAAAGAGCTGCTGAAGAAGGAAGCTGAATAGAGCCCTGTGAAGTGGAGAACTTGAAAATCCTGAATTGAGGTTTTCATTTTGGAGCAGTTTGCAATGGAGACTCTGAATCTTTAGCCTTCTACGAGAAAGGTATCTAGAAACGTATGTGCTTCTCTTAACTTCAGTATAATTTATTGGGAGGGGATATAAGAGTTTCTCTCTACTCCCTCTTGATGGCTTATGGCCAGAGGCCCACTGCCATAGGAAGAAGTGACTAGTGGAGAAGCTTTTGGCCAGCTAGAGTGGGTTTTGTAGAGTCTGGCTAGTATGACTAGAGTGTTGTGGGGATGCCATATATCCTTGGAAGCGACTGTGTTAATTGATGCTTAACTGTTGAGGCCAGCACCTTCCAGAAGTATAAGTAATAGATGTAATAAGAGTAATTTACTTCACATGTACGTTCTCCAAGTACAGTGGAGTGTCTTATCTGGTCACTTTTGCGTTCCTAAGGATTTTCCACTCTTATCACTATTACTGTGGTGAATTAATATGCTTAAGAGTTCCAAGTCTGTTGCCAAATGTGCCAAAATGGTCATTTGGTTTTGGTGTGGACAGATAAAAAGCCCAGAAAGTCCATCATGTAAATTAAACAAGTGCTTTAACTTGAGCCTTTGAAAACAAAAAGCTACTGAGTTAAGGCCTGCTGTGTTGCTGGAGCCTGTCCTACAATATCTCAGAATTCAGTTGTGGTGGTGTATTTTTTTTAAAATGACTAAAGATGATCTACAGATATTAGAAGGAATTCAAAATGAAATGACAAAGCAATACCTAAACCAAGAAACAAATCTCTAAAGCTGAATGGTAAACCTCTGTCAGACTTCTGATTGAGACAATGACTCATAAGGAGCCTAAAGCTATGATAACACATCCACTTTTTTGTACTTTAAATTATAAATGAGAATTAGTTTAGAACAAGATCTGAACCTTATGTCCCCTCAAATAATTTGGGAACAAGAGGACATGGATAAAATTGCTTTGGCTAATTTTAAGAAAGGTTTTTGTCCATGGAGCTCATTGCCACAAGATCCTGTGGAGGCCTAGAAATTAACAGCATTTTAAGGAAAAAATATGTGGACACGTGTATGTTTATGTAGGAAATGATACAGAATTATAATAGTACATGACAAATTAAATGACTTTTGGCTTCAGCTTCTGGGACTACTTCTAGCTAATTCCCAGGAAGCAAGTACATCTTTGAGATAGATGTGCTGTAGCTGCTACTTTCACCTTTTTCAGTGACTTCTGGAGTGGTTGGTGCTGGCAACTATTGAAGGCAGGGTACTGCTCCATACCTTCTTATTCCCAACTAGAAATAAATTAAAACTTAAAATTCTTTTTATTTAAACTTTATTGAAAATAGTATTGAAGTGTGAGGGCAGGAGAGGAAACTAATCCAGTCAAATGGAAAAACAGACATACAGAAGGCGGCCATACATACCCTTGACTGTTGTTTATAGAAATGTGAATGATCGCAGTTGATCCCATAGCTGCTAAAAGCTAGCTGGGATGCAATGATGTGTTATTGACTTTATGGAGTAGCAAAAGTTTAGAGGTCGTTGCACCTTTAAAGTAGGGAAAAGTGTAACAACTGCCTTACTCTGTTGAAGCATAGGTCAGAAATTAAGATGTAAGCAGAAGCAAGATATTTAAGGTTTCATTAACAACAAAAACACTTAGTTGCAATCGTTATTTTTCAGGAAGCTGTTCTCGTGCTTGAAAAATGTAATGGTCATAACAGCAATGGCTTAAAATAGCATTTTGGATGCTATAGCACTGGCATTAGAGCCTCACTGGCAAACATCCAGGAGTCCTGTAAAAGAAGAAAAATGCTTTAAATGTTAAACAAGTCTTCAGAAGGCAGCTTCTGATGTTTAAATTTTCTAAAATTTTAAAATTATGTGCCTATTTAACAAAATATTTGAGAGTGAGCTTAAAATCCTGTAAAGACACACTAGGTAGCAACAATTTTTATTGGCAACACAAAATAATTAAATTGATTATAGGAGTGCATGTAGGGTAGCTAGCTGTGAAGAATTACTAAAGTTGTACAGAGTAAAGCGGTAGCTGCGCCAGTGAGGTAAGAAGAAATAAATTTCAGCAGTTGGATTTTTCTCTTGTCCCTGCTTGTGTATTTTTCAAATGCTTGGTTGTACATCAGGCTACATGGTAGGTCTTTCTAGGCGAGTTCTTCTTTATAAACATAAAAATGTTAGTGGTTATGTGATGGAATTGAAGAATGTCATTTGTCCTTTTGCAGGATGCTGCAGGTACCAGGAGTAGAGATGGCATTTAGCAGCCTCCTTCCCTGCTCCTCCCAAAGTCATCCTTGGTAGTCACATCCTGCCTCAGGGGAGGAAAGATGTCTTCTGTTATGATAACCCCTCTTAGAGTGTCTGTGGATAAGTCCATTAGCTGTTGCTAATGAATAAATAGGCAAGTAGCAAGCATTTAAAATTACCAGGTTCTCAATTTTACTGCTGCCAGCAAAGGACTCTGAATAAAAGATGTGAAATGCTTCCTGTGCTTCCCCTTCCAATTCTGTCAGGTAAATGCTGTTACCAGAGTTGCTCTGAACTGTCTTTGTAGTAAAAAAAGAGAACACGACAGTTCAGCTTGATTCATGCCTGTGTGGTCACATTTGCAACCAGGGCACTAATAAGTCATTTTAAAGAGCGTTACCAGGACTCTGAAATCTGGCATAACTTTTTCAAAACACTCCCTCACCACAGTGCTGCTTTTTCAAATGCTTTAAGTAAGTGAAATTGAGGAGGAATTTGACTTTATGCTACTAATAAATCCTGGAGCACGTTTTTCAGTACTTGCAGATTTCTGGAGTTGCTGGCGTATCAGGTGCTCTGCAGATCAGCAAGCACGTCAGAGTTCACTAAACCCTAAAGGAGACAAGTAATCTACTTAGTTTTTTTCTGACTTTATTTAGAACTTCTAGTTTGCAATATATTGAAAATAGCTTTCTTTTAATTGTGTTGTATTTATGTTTTAATCCATCCAACCGCAGAATACTTACACAGAGTAGAATGTGTGTATCTTGTCCAGTCTGTGGAACTGTATGTTTTGCTTAATGAGTTTGTGCTTGTACAAGACCTGATTATGATCCCCAAAAGAGTACCATTGTGGGAAGTCAAAACCTGGGTTAAGACAAGCTCCAGGTACTGTATCTGCCTGTTTCTCTCCTTATCATGTGGCTATCTGCTAAATATTAGTATTGTATTTCATGTACAGCACCTGTTCCAGGAACCCTACTTCAGAAGCTGGAGGAGTCTGCAGACTTTTCAGGGGTTGCCCTGGTGTTTGGAGAGGATGTTTGATTAGGTTTTAAAGAGGGGTGTGATGTGGATTATACACAAATAATGCAGTTATGTTGCAGGTTAGCAGTGAAATGAGTAATAAATTTAGAAGTGAAGGAAGCCTGTTGATCTTGTTTTAAATAGAAAAAGTTTGGCAAAACTTACTTTTTTTCTTTTTTTTAAAATTAATTGCAGTTACTAAAGCAAATAAATTACCTTAACATTTTCTAGATATCAAATACAAACTATCTCAAATGTTCCCTGTTGGCTGCAACATCAGGCAGTATTGGAGGGAATTACTATGTTCGGCTTAAAATACAAGAATCAAAAAACAAGGTAACATACTCCCAAGTCATTGTATGACATATATGTCATGCAATGACTTATACATTAGTTATAACTAACGTATAAGACCAGTTAGTAAATGTGGTTTTGCTTCGTGTTAGTGTCTTGGCATGAGTTTCCATAGTTAATCTGTTTCTTTTGTCTATAACCTGTTTTCAGTAATAAGTTCATGGAGACTATCTTTCCATGGCCTTAATGAGTCATCTTGAATATGAGATTAGAAAGTGCTGTATAACACAAACTAAAATAGGATTAGTCAAGTGTTCTATTTACACTTTGACTACTATTCAGGAAATTTATTTCTTCCTCATGCTGGATAGTCTGTGTTTGAAGTTTGCATCATATCATTGTCTAGGTGATACTGTAAAATGCTGTGGTTATGTGAACAGTAAGGTGGTGAAGTAATTGTTCAGTTAGTTTTGAATATCTTGAACTTCCTAGGAAACGGGTACAGAGTTGTTAGAAGTAGAATAAAATACCCATAAAGAAATAACAACCATAATGTTAGGTGCCAACATAATAAGACATGTGCCACATCTTGCTCATGTCTGCTGAAAGAGGGACAAATATGAGCATCTAACGTTCTTGGAAGATAAACTGGAGGGGGATGCAACCACATGTATAAACTACTTATGTGTAGCTTTACTCTTAAGAAAATGTACCTGACCTAATGCACCTCTCTAATATACCTTTGTTGATATCTCTGTAAAGTGTCCTAGGAGAAAGGGGTCTGAAGAAGTTGGTGACTTTATTGATCTGTGTTTTTTGGACTTGACCTGTAGCATGAAAAAGACAGTAATTTGTATATTGCTGAGCAGTGCAGGACAGCTGGGCCTTTGAAGATCAGGAGTAGAAGCTTGACTGCAGGGGAAAACTATGCTCATGAAGGTGGTTAAGTAGCCAAAATGCAGGACAAGAAAGGGGTGCTGATAATCAAGACTAAAAGGAGTATGTTCTTATGAAAGAGATCTTCTGGTAGGGAATGTTTATAAACACTGGTGGGTGGGGAGGGGCAGGTAGGAAGATAAAGCCAAGTGTGTTGACTGTAAATATATCCTCTTCCTCCAGATACTACTCTGCAATAGTACGTGGCGTTTTAGCCCTTTATGTTAAGCTGCTGTACTTACTCAGTATGTTTAGGTATATCTAATTAGACTGGCTAGCTCCTTTTTCAGAAACATTTTCCGCACTGTCATTGACTACGGCTTTTCTGCTGATCTTACAAGTGTTACTCTTGTCTTTTTATCTTCCACATTTATGGTACTGTGGAATCATTTTTTTAAGATGTGCATGTAAGAATTCTATCTGTATGTGCTGCTTCCTGCATACAAGAGGATATGCCTGTGATGAACAGTTCAACAGTATAAGGGACTAAACTGCTCTAAACTAGCCAAGTAATTCTGTGGAACGCTGGCTGCTGGGTTAGATAAGTTTATAAATCTAATTAGCTGAGTAACTTAGTGCCAGTAATTTTAATAGGTGTCTTTTGCAAGAACTTCTGTTATGCAATCAGTTATGATTTCAGCAGAAGTGTTTGAAGTATGCAGTATTGGTTAGTGGGCTGTGAGGATGGATGGAATGTTATTTCTGCTGGATGAGGACTTAAGGTGCTCCTGATGCACTACTTGGTTCTGCGTAATTGAAGAGTAAGTGTTGACTCTGTTTTGTCTTTGAAAAGAATTGTCACTGCTGTTCAAGTTTTGGAAACAATCATGCTTCTGTAATAAAGGGTTTGAGACTAATGGAAGAAAATTATGAAAGGGATTGCTGAGTTTCTAGTATTGCCGAGTATTTAGATTCTTTGGTTTGGTTAATTGATGTGGCTTAAATACTTTTGTTAAACTGTATACCAAAATGGTACCAAAGTCCTCTTGGGGGGGGGCGGGGGGGGGGGAATCATGTAAGTAGAGGGGGGATGAAGACAAAGCTCAGAGGAAAAATAAGGAAGCCAGAATGGCTCAGTGTGTAACTCGTACTGTGTAAATTGCTTTGAAATCAGTGACTCCTGATGTCAGTGCCCTTAAAAAATGCAAAAGGGAATAGAAACACTTGCATGTTATGTAGATCTCTACTGAAAACTTGTTACTCTTGTTAGTGTGTGACTTACTTTAAAATGTAAACTGCCAGAATCCAGAAGCTTTAGGAGATACCAGATGGAGAAGTAGTAGAATTTCAGTGATTGTATTTACTAATAAGTGTATTATTCCTTGGAATGAGACTGAAATGCAATTTTTGCATTGCTTGAAATTCATATGGAAAATAGGAGCTGTTCTAAGGACTGTGGAACCTGATTCAGATACTTGTGTAACCCTGTTTTTCTATTCTGGTTTGGATGATCTGATCCCCCATGTTATTTAAGCTTTTCAGTTGCTGCACAAAAGAACCTTACATCACATTCCAGCATCAAAACAAGCTGTTAAATTCTCTTGTTTGTACTAATAGTTTTTGTCCTCTAAAGGTTAATATAATCAGTTCAAATAATTAGCTGTGTAATAGAAAGCCTACTTAATAATTAAAAAAATCCCAACACCTGAGGTTTAATGCATGGAAGTCCTAGCTGTGAAGGGAGATGGACAAGCAAATCTTTTCCTTAACTTTTTAATTGATACCTGATCATGCAATGCTGCATAGATCTAGGAAAAGGATTCTTAAGGTATTTAGCATTTATGATATGATAGTTATTTCTGTACTGTATCTAGGCAGGATTAATTTCAAAGCCTTTGACAAAATGCTTATTATTTCTAGATATTTGGAACCCATTTTTCCCTGGAGGAAAAAGAAGAATGACGTAGCCAGGGAAGAATTTTCTGTTGGAATTTTACTCATAGCCATCTAAAAATTCATTCAGATTTTGTATTGCAACTGCTTATTTATGTTTCTTTTTTTTTTTGTCTGAATGGCTCTCCAAGGGAACGTTAGGAAGAGGGGGAAATGTGAACTGTCATGGTTTGACAGAGAATTGATTATATTAGTTCTTTGAACCTCTCATCTATCTCTTGCACCAGTGAACTCCCAAAATAGTAATCTGGATACCTTCCTTTTGAGGATTTTGATTTTTCATAACTTTGACTTTTGTTTGACTGGTTTCTGAAACTTTTTATATCCTTAAGGTTTTTAATAATGTAGCTTTAGCTGAAAAATTATATGTACTTAAAGAGTTTTTATTGAAGCCATTGGGTTTATTCATGAATCGTGTTGCATCTCTTCTCTATTTGCAGTATAGTGTTTTCTTTATTATTAATGTGACTTAGTTTGTAAAAACTAGAACAGACATCATAGCTTTAAAAATCTCCAAATCATTGATGTTTAAAACCTTATTTTATAATATGTAATATAGAAATATAATATGAAATGCCTGTGATAATTTCAAAGTCCTTGGCCCAGTTTAAATAAATCACTGTCTTTAAAGGGTCCCAAGTGACTGTAAGTGTTTACTTGACAACTAGGGAGGAGCAGTTTAGTCTCCTTAATTCTGCTTATGAATTTGAGTTAATACAACTCAACACTTAAAACCAAACCAACCCATCCAACCAAAAAAACTCATGCTAATATTCATGCTTCAAGAGAGGTTACATTATTTGCTTTCTTGCTCTTTTGGTTTATTTAGTAGTCTTGGCATGTATTATCTTCAAAAGCAATGTGTCCCAAAGCATCCTGATGAAAATCTCTTGAAGTCAATAAAAAAATAGCGTCCCTGAATATTATTTGCTATCTCTGCTCTTTTTGGAACTGGCTCTTTGAAGCTTCTGTTTCTTTTCACACATTCTTTTTTCACATCTTTTGGTGTTTCCTGGGTTAAGTCATACAGATAGATAAAAGAAAATTCACATATTTTCTGTAGCTGTCTCTTGGCTTTTCAGTTTCAAAACAAGTAGGTATAAATTAAAAAAATACAGTTATTGCACAGATTCAGGTCTGTATCAGTTGGAGAAGAATTTACCATCTTTACTAAACATTTTACACTCTTGAAACTAAAACTTTAAGTGCAAGCTTTTTATGTGATGCCCTAGTTTTGCTGTATATAGATTTTAGTTACGAATCAATAATAGACTGTTCTCGTCAGTGCAGGTCTGGTATATTGCCTGGAAGAGGTTCTTGACAAATAGAGAAGGGCTTGCCCTAAATTGGGAAATATCAAATTGTGACACGTGTAAACAAGAAAGTTTACCAATTTGATAATGAGGTATCAGAATGATATGTTAAATATGGTTACTTAATGGCCTTGTGGCAAATTGTGTTTCACTGAATATGTGTTAGCTCCTGTAAAGAAAAGGCCTGCTTTTCTAAAAATTAGCATACAGGTCTCTTAAATGCAGCTTCTGTTACCCACAATGAAGTACAAGTACTATTGCTACCCACCTTTTAAAAAAATGGGCAGGAAGAGGGGAAGGTAGTCTGTTAGTTGCTGGTCCTGCTTGCTTCTGAGTCTCAGAACTTGGTACACTGGAACATCTCACAGCTTACTATTCCTTTTGTAGCTTGTTACTCCTTTCTGCTGGCTGACCCTGCTTTGAGCAGCGGGGTTGGACTAGGTGGTTTCCAGAGATCCCTTCCAACCCTCAACTAGTCAATGATCTCGTGAGAAATTCAATACACTTCTCTAAATTATTCTTTTAAGTTATATTACTTATGCAGCAATGAAACATGACAGCTTGTTTGGTGATGCTATTTTTTTTAGAAGAAATTAACATAAAAATTGGGACCTATGATGGTAAAACAGGAACTGAAGGTGGTGCTTCACTAAAACAGAGATAATGTTCTTCCTCTATCACAGAACTGAAACTGAGAACCTTAACTATCTTAGGTTGATGTGTAGACTGCAAGCCTGACATGTATTAGTCCTCTTAAGCTTGCAGTTAATTCTTGTTTCTCTAGAACACTTTTAACTTATTCCTGACACACCTGCATTTGATTTAGATTTTTTTTTTTTTCCCTAGAAACATTTTTCAAGAAACTTGATGTAGATACTGCTGTAAATTCCAATGGCTGGCTTGTTTCAAACAGCTTGCTTCCTTCCTAAGGTCCCTTTAACTGTGTTGGCTGTCTGTATCTTTGCCTTCCTCCCTGATCTGTTCGTTTGCTTTCTTTGAAGGCTTCAGATGGAATGTTTTGGGAAGGGGAAGAGAAAGGAAGTGTGGTGAATTCACTGTTGTATTTTATCTCTGTTAAGCCCACAGTTCTGGCACTGTTTGTTGTCTGTATTTAGTTTATTCTGATACATTATGTGATTGCCAGGTTGACTTAAAAGTAGTAAGTCTTAGCAAGCTATAGAATTTGTGTACAGTTTTATATCTTAAGTGGTACTATGGTGAATACTTATTTTTAATTAATTTAATTTACCACTACACTGTGGTTTGAGAGAGTGAACATATGGTGCTCTGTAAAGTAAAATTTCTAGAAGGACCATCAGGAAACTTACTGTTTCTTCTGCGATATCTAACTAATGCTTGCCTGTTTTGCCCTTTGTTGCTTGAAAGACATACCATGTCCCTCTTCCTGGCTCCTTCAGTCTTGGAATCGACAATGCAATCAGCAAAGCTGCCTTCAGTTCAATCCTTTGGGATTGAGGGATTTTTTTATTTTGTTATGCATATTTCTGGGGAGACCTCTAAGGAAAGAAAAAGTCTTAGTTTTGTTCTTATGTTCTGAATTCCTTTCACTGGTGCTTGTAGAGGAGAACAGAAGCTTGAAGTAAAGACCAAAGATTTCACAGAGTATTGCAGGAGAACCTGCTGACGTGCTGTTGTCCAACTTGTTTGCCAGCTCTTCCACTTTTTGTGGTATGCTGTTACTCCGTTGCTTTGGGCAGCAGCCTACAAGCTTCTGGACGGCTGTCAACCTGTGCAGGCTCTGAAACTCTTTCCAGAGGAAGCAGCAGCTAGGTAGGTGTAGACCGTCACAGAAGTGGAGAGGCGTATCAGGTGGACTTGTGGTACGCATCTCAGTAAGTCTCAAGGGATCATTAGGCCTAATGAGGTACTTTAGACCTATTGTTTCCAGATATTCTAGCATTGGAAAGTTTCTGTTCATCGCTTTCCTTTCCTCATTTTGTGTCTTCTGAACTAGTAGAGAATGTGGTGTAAGTGCATAATGGAGTGAAAATAACATGCTCAGACTTTAGTTATACTAGTAATTCAGAACTTGTTAGGTTTTTTGTGGTTTTGCTTTGGCCAGTGAGCAGACCAGAGTGGGTGTATTGGAGCCAAGAAAATGGAATATGCTTTGGAATCCTTGTTCAGATTTATTCAAACTGTTTGGTTTTTTTTTCCTGTTTGTTGAATTGCTAAATAGCTTTGGTAGATAACTCAAGGCAAAACAAAGGTGGAGGAATTGGCAACTGCATGTTGTTCTTCAAACACCCTGTCTTGAGCCTGATGATTACCTTTTCATGAACTTCAGTGAAACTTTTTCAAAAAGCTAGGATGTTAAGTATTAAATGAAACAGGAGAGAAAAGATATCTTCAAGTCTGTCTTCCCCTTGCCAGGTCCTGTATTTTGGGGTCTGATTCTATCACCATGACAACGGGAGTTTCACACATGATAAGCCTGGTTTCCCATGATACATTTTTAAGATACATTAGTATTATGGCTGAGGAACTGCCAATATTTCAAATGTCATCCTGAATGTACCTTGCTGAAAATGAAAGCAAGTCTAAGGATAAAGCCAGCATGAGAAACAAACCGGTGATTGTAGCCTCCTAATTGAGTTAAATTACCTGACAAATCAGACTCTAAAATTTTTTCTGAGGTTGTAAACTGTCTGAAAACTGTAGGAGGGTGCTTTTTTACATACACAGCGTAGGAACTGGGGAAAGCTCAGCAAAACTGCATAAAGAATTCTGTTGCATTTCTGCTGCAGTCTTAGGTTGAGAACTCCCAAACTCTTGTTTTCAGGTAGCCTTTTAGCTAAGCTTTTTTTTAATGTTGAATTCTTTCTAAAAGAGTATGCACTGCTTTTCATAAATGTTTCATAAATGTGGTTTTGCTTCTATGGAAATATTTTGAACTTCGGTTTGGGTTAGATAAACCAAAAATAAGGTAATATATAGTGAAGGGCATTTGTTCCTCCCTGACCCCAGAGGATTGGAAGAAACATTTTTTTCTAGAGTAGTTCTCTTGTACTTTTGACTCATCTGTTGCATTTCATTTTATTGCAGCTTCATGTTCTAATAAAACTCCTTTGGTTTTAGTTGATTCTTTATTTCATGCTGTCTCTTGGATGGTATTTATTCTAGCACAGACTAGTCTTACTTCATAATTTTCTAAAATGCACTTGTATTGATGGTCTCAAAGGAATAATGCTCCTGAAGCTGAGCCAAGGATACTTGAAACTGGGCACTCAAAACCATTTGCAGTTGGAGAACACTTTCAAAACATTCGTCCGTGCTTTGGTTGGTTAAAGGGGAAGGGTTTTTTAAAATGTTGGGTGCTTAAAAACTGGCAACTTAATGTTCTTCTTCCCCAATACAGGCAATTAAAAAAAATGTGGGGAAGAACAATTGTATCTATTGCAAAATATTCTTGACAGGACCTAATTTTTTCTAAATGCATGATTGCCAGCTGTGGTAAGTGCTAATGTGTGCATTGATCATCCAAAAAAAATGCATGTACAAATTTCAAGTTAAAACTGCATTAAAATGTCAAGCTGTATATTAACTGATCAAGCTGTTTGAAATACAGCACAAATCAGAATGTGTATTGGTTCCAAGTTTTGAAGACTGAAAGTTGTCTTTCTGAGAATTCCCCTACTTTGATCGTTTAAACCTTGATAATCTGATTTTTCAAAATTTCCACTGTAAATTGTTGTGCTTTTTATTTGTTTTAGTGTGAGCCTCTGTTAGAAAAGCTTTGGTTTCAGGGTTTAATACCTGTGATGCCTTTTAACTTTTTTGCACAGTGATGCCAAGCATTTTGATACTGTCCTTCATACAGCCTAAAATAGTAAAATGGAAGTTATAACAAAAAATGTTTTGCCAGCTTTGCGTATTATTTAGAAGGCTACATTTTAATATTAGCAGCTCTCTTGTCAAGCATAGCAATCACTGCTTTTAATAAATGTTCTCACTGGTAGATGTTGTATGATATTAGAATGGCTCTTATATATTTGGCAAATAAGGTAGCGTTGAACAAACTGCATTTGAACAGTGTTTAAAAACAAAGCAAAAAAACATATAGGCTTGCATCAGATTGTGAAAGAAAAGCTGAATTGTACTTAAAAATAGTGTGGCTGATGCAATAGTCAGGCTAATGTTGAAGCCTAAGTATTATACCCATAACATTGGCTCCAGTCCTGCCAGTGGCTTCATAAATGAAGAAAGTTAATGCTGCAAGAGCGTTCCAGTCAATGGAGTTCATTCCAGTCAGTGGTTCTGCTACAGGGGGGAGTGTAGGATGTGGGAACCAATCTTAAAAGAATTGACTTTCAAGTCTGTTTTCGTCCCCTCCCTGGGTATTTTTGTTTGAGAAGCAAACAAAAAGTTCCATGAGTACTGGAGTTAAAAAAAAAAAATAAAAAATAGGGGGGTTGTGTGTAGGGCTTCTGGTGGTTTCTATCAGAAGTCTCCTTGACCGTGGCACTGCAGTTATCCTTTTGCTATTGCTATGCTGCTCTTCCCTTTGCCCCAATAATTTAAGCTCTTCTCGTACCTCTTTCCTCTGCCTTCCCCACTGTAGTTTCCCTTTTGCTTTATGTCTTTTGGCTTGCTGGCTGCCTGAAAAAAACAGGTTGGTCTGCTGCTCTCTCGGCTTGGGATGTGCTACCTGGATAGCTGGTCATTGTCCATCAGAACAAGTAATGTTGGGGATGCCTCTTGCCATCCCTTGCCTTGTGCTTGTGGAGGCAGAAATAGGGCCGTGCTCATCTACTCCGTTGCTTTCATGACACCCCTATTCTTTGAGGTCTCAAACTGGATTTAAATTGAACAGTGGCTTCAGAGGTTGTTTTGTAGGGAACATGCAGCAGAAATACTTGGTTTGTCATGTTCTTTTGTTTGTTTTTGTTTTGAAGACCCAATCAAAATTGAGATAGAACTATGTGTAATGGCCACTGATCTTGCGGAGTCTGAGTGGTTTTATCACTGCAAGCCATTTAAGTGTAATAACTAGAAATTTGCAAGTTTTAAACTGTGTATGTAAACTAAAGAAATTTCTAGTAACTCTCAGTCATTTACTAAACAAAATGAGTAATTCTAATAAAACATGGAGATGAGTTTATTGTTACGATAGCTATGAGCCCGCTTTTCCTAATAACTTGTAGTTTTTTGCGTTTAATGTTAGCTGCAATTCTGAAGTGGATTGTTAAGCTTGGGAGAATTTGGGTTCCTCAGTTAACTCTGGAGCCTCCCATTGAGTTGCGTACTTAATGAGTAGGCCATGTAGAGATGGATTACTGATGTTCTTGTCTGTAGTGTTACGTTTTTACCTCAGATTAACTTTGTTTACACTATATTTTCATGCTCCAAATGAACAAGTAGTTGTAGTTTAAATTTGCCTTGATAGATGGAAAACAGGTAGTCAGATGATACTGACTTCTGTAATAGCTAGCTGCTAAATAGACAAAATTTTTTTACATTAATATTTAGGACACTGCTCAGAATATCCATTTGCTCTGATTTAAGTGATAAAGAAGAGGGAAGGAATATGTGTTGTGTTGTAGGAAAAGAAGACATGAAGTGGTTGTAGTGAGAAGAATGTTAGGATTTACATTTTGAACAATGTTAAGATTTACGTTTTGTCTCTTTACTTTCCTTTTGAAGTAGTTAGACTCTCTCAATAATGTCTTCTACCACTGTTTAATAAGTTGTAGTTAAAGATTCATCATATATTTGCATACTTTTTTTAGTCTATACTCAGCATTATTTTACTACAGTTAAAGAGCTCTAGATACTGTGGAGCTCAAAATCTGTACAGGCCAGTTAATGAATCATTTCCTTAAGGCCGAGGTTATCATGGTTAAATTATCGGCTCTTTGCAAATGATCTGCCAATGAACATGCTGCTAACAGGTGTTCAAGTGATTCCACTGGAGTTGTGGAGTATCCCTTCCCCGTGTCCTCCTCCCCCCACAGTGCTCTCTGCCCCCGCCTTAGAGATGGGAAGCATCTTCCATATAGTTCCGTTGAGTGCAGAATATATGTTTCATTGCATGTTTTCGTAAAGAACTGCAGTAGTATGGAAACACCCCTTTTTTCCGTCTACATACAAGGAGGAAAAAATTTAATGAATGAATGAAAATATTGAGTCATAATATCAAGATATATTGCTGGAAAAGCAAACTCTTGATTAGCATAAGCTTGAATATGCTGTATTTCTGAAGCCTGCATTCAATTCATGTGGAAAAAAAAATGTTTTAATGCTGTATTGCAGTCTGCCATTTAGTGCTCACCCAAGTCCTTCCTATAGCTTCTCTCCAATAAAGTTGTGCAGTTGCCTATGCAGATACCACTAGAATGCATTTTATTGGGTACCATATATGATCCTTCTGTCATGCAGGCTGCTTAAATATATATATGCATGCTTTATTTTGTAAAACAGAATGGAAGAACTTGACTGGTAAATGGCAATTCCCTGATGACTTGAAAAAGGACGTTAAAAGATTGCTTGGGCTAGGAATAGCAGACTGTTACAGTAAGTCGCATCTTGAAGTATGAAGTTGGCAGTTCTGTTTGAGGAATTGTTCTGCTGGACTGAAGTCTACAATAAAAATAGCTAGGAAATGAAAGAACAGGAAATTACTTGATGTTCACATGTAAAATTATATACATGAAGTAATACTCAATATAATGCTTGTCCAGCAAAAAAAGGAGGAAAAAAAGCAGTTATGCAATGTTAAACTCTGGTCTAGTTTGCAAAATTGTTATGGGGATTTTAGTTATGCAGATATTAAACTGTGAATTAAGCATCATTTAAAACTTGGGGAAATAGCTATTTGGAAGAGTAACTACACTTAAAAACACCGTCATTCTCAGTTGAGTTTATATAAATGTAATGCTTAACTCTAGAGAACGGATTTTGAACACATGCCAACAGTGAAGGACTTCTACTTTGTTAGGCATCTGTGTTGCGGTTTTCTTTACATTGGCTATGTGAAGCTTTGTCACATGCACTATGCTTTCCTTTTTGTACATTTCAGTAAAATAGAAGGTGGAGTTTGACTTAAGAGTGTCTTAAGAGTTTTCTAATATGAACTTTTTTGCATGTAGATGTAATGGCAGCATGGAATGCTTGTGAGATTTTTTTTACTTTTTTTTGGTAGCTAGAAAGCCATTAAGTAGAAAATACAATAGTTTGCATATAATATACAGCTAAAATATGAGAACTTTAATGCAGATCTCTCTCAGTCCTGCTGCAAACTAATTTTAGAATCTTGCCTTAAAAAGAAAATGTGATGGAAGCAAAAGAGCCTTGCTGGTCTTTTATAGGAGAGCTTATCTTAGGAACTTAAAGGCAGAAGCATTTTATTAATGTTTTGAGGAAACGCTGGCCTTTACATTTTGGCACAGAAATCGGAAATCAGGCAACTAATTTCATGCTGAAAGAGTCGTGTCAAGAATATCTCTGATGTATGTTGTTGTCAAACTTGCTTCAAAATAAACTGTGCATATTGTAGATACTAATCATATAGAAGTGTTCAGTAATGATTCAAATGGTGTTTGGTTTTTTTTAAGAGGTTTCATAGTGTCTTGTGTGTTTGCCTGAGTGTGTGGGAAGCTCTTTTTTTTTTTTTTTTTTTTTTCCCCCCCTTCCCCGGGTTTGTGTTTTTTTTTTTCAATGGGGTTTTGACTGGAAGGAAAGAGGGTCCTGTGAGATTCAATGTATGGTTAAACACTCTCCAACCCAGATCAGTCAGTGGGGTAAGTTTCTATTTTGGTATGGATGTTTGGTGTCTGTCTTTTTCCCTGTTCTGAATAATTTTGTAAAAGCAGTAAGCCTAGGCTAGAACTAGATCTTTGTATTTTCATATGTATTTTTTTGTGTATGACTTGATACTGTTTTTTTTCTTCTTAAACGCAACCTAAACCAAGTGCTAATATTTCAACAGATACAGAATGACAGTCAAACACTGCACACTGGTATGCCTGTGAAGAGGCACTGCCAAAGTTAATTGTCTCTAGTGCAAAAGCTGGGAGTTCTGGCTGATCAAAGCAGGTAGGTGTGAAGGTGCTTGCATGGAGAGAAGATACAGGGACAACTCAATACAATACAAAGAGTTTTTCTTTAAGAAAGCCAAATGATACATTTCAAATGGCCTTTACCTCAGTTGACTTATGAACATTTTTATTATAAAACTTGAGGTGGTCTTATTCCAAGTGGTATTTGAGATAATGACACATTTTTAATTTGATACTAAAATATGGGTGAATTTGAGGCACTAGGCTCTAAGGAAAGTTAAGTCAGCAAATCTTCAGAAAACATTTAACTAGCTGATTAAAGACAGCATGTTTTGTATGGTGGTAGCAGTACAAGATAATCCAGAATGCATTTTTTGTATTCTTAACACCTACAGGGTAAAAATAAATAATCTAAAACATAACTGACTGCACATGAGACTTTCTAAACTTGAATCTTGAACCTTAGAGTCAGACTATATATTGCAGAGGTATCATGGTGTGCTTGTGCATCATTTGCAAGTCATGAGTCTAAATTGGTTTCTGTCTCTGCTGTCACCAGCTTGTGTTAGACAAAAATAAGCCTTAGTTATATCACACACTTCTTAGTGCTGGAGAACTAATACAGCTTACAGTAGCATTTGACATCAGTTTGTGTCTCAGCAGTAACAGTTACTAGAAAACTCAGTCCAGCTTTGGCTGTAGAGTTCTTACCACTACTGAAAATGCGGAAAGGATCAAACCTGTTGGTCAGATTGCATGCTAAATTTGTAAGCTTTAGAGTCAGGAAGTTCTTTTAACGTAAAATATGTAGAAGTTACTGTTTGATACGGAAAGTAACACAGTAAGTGCTCAATTCTGAAATGCATGTTTTGAGTACTTCCAAAGTAGAACTTCTTAAAACTGGTGACTTTAAAAAAAACCAAATAATTTGTTTTGCTTTTATTTTCCTGTGCATCCATGTTGCCCTTTACTAACATTAATCTATTAAAAAAATATATTTGAGTAAATACTGCATGAAAGGGGCATTTTTGCTGTGTTTGAGTTCTACAGAGATCCCAAACACCAGAGGAAAGTTATGAAGGAGATGATCAAGGGTCAAAACCTACAGAGAAAAGTTTTGAGCTATTCTCACCCGAAAATTCAGTCTGGACCTTGCCCCACCCCCCAAAAGAACCCCAAATCACAGGCATCCAGTACGGTGTGGCTGTTGAACAGTACTGGAATTGTTCCTCTTAACATTGCTTATGTGTAGTATTTCACCTTCCAGGTTCTGCAGATAGACTGGCTGAAAGACCCTGACCAGAGAAGTGTAGGGAATTATGTGAAGATTGAGAACTCATTATGAAAAATGATGCTTTAAAAAAAAGTGCAAGAAATTCATGTAAGCTAATTGCATGTAAATGGAATTGGATTAAATCAAGCAAGCCATGTATTAAGAGCTAAAAAGGAAAGTATAAAGACACTGTTAATATTAAACTACAGATTTTATGTAGTTTCTTCAAGGTATACATAAATACTGTAACGTTTGTTGCTATAGTTGGCTTTCTTAAGGAGGAAAAAAGTGAACAATCTGACATCATACAATGTCTTAGAAACACTGGTATGTTTTTTTTTTTTATATTGGCTCATGCACTCTGACCAGAAGCATAGAATTTCCCTAAGGCTGAATGAAGGTCTGTCTTTATGACAAATGTATATTAGGGCCAGTAAAGTCTGCTGAAACTGATTTAAAATGTGGTTTAGTTGGGCCAAAAAAAAGTTTGCTCTCAACTGTACTTGGCATACAAAGTTGACAAGAAACAAAAAGCGTGTTAATAAAGACATTTAAAAATCGTCTTGTGATGTAAACAGTTTTAAAAATGAAAAGTAGTTATAACATTGTTAAAGAAATGAGTATTTGTTAAATTCTGTAAAATTGGTGCATCTATTAATGGGAATTATGTTTAAAAGGTAGTATTTTCTATAATCAACCAATCATTCAATTTTATAGCCCTGGCATTTTCCTGCTGTTACATATGCGCCAAGAAACACTGTGTTTCTCAAATGGGTGTCGTTGTGACAGCTATATACAATTTTGGAATTCTTTGTCATCCTGAGTTCAGAAAAGCTGTAGCTTTTTACCACTCCTAAACTGGCAATAGGAAGTGTCTTTCAGGGATTGGTACCTACACCAGTCTCGAGTAGGTATTGTCCGACGCCTTGTCTGATAATCTAGACAATGCTGTGGGCCTCTCTGGTTTTTAGTAGGCCTTTAGAGAAGTTGAGCACCAAACATTTCTGGAGAGAGGCCAACTGCTTTAAAACAAATTCTGAAATTCAGAAGGTCAAGGTTCCTACTGTTCTATTTGTCTGCAAGTTTATCTTTTAATGATGGGCTGCATGACACAATCTTTTAAAATCAACACTTTGATCAATGTTTTGCTGCCTTTTCTTCATCTTGGGACTTGATAACGTTATCTGGTATAGCTGCTGTAATGCTCAATGAATTCTTCCCTTCTCTCTCATCAAGTCCCTTCCTCCCCTTCTCTCCAAAAAACCCCAAACTAGGAAGTTTGGAGAAACTAGTATTTTTTTCATAGTGCAGTAGCTTGGAATTTAAACAGTCAGTCTTGCATCACTCCTGTTGATACTTTAATATGCATGTCATGTTGGTGCTAGTTTCCAAGAGAGAGATGCTTTACTAAAATTTGTTGTTCTTATAATGTTTATTTTGAATAACAGTTCAACTGGATGCTGGTGCATAGATCCTGCAGTGGGTTTGCAGCCTGCACATATTTCTAGAGGTATGACTGATGGCAGCAGGGCAACAACTACTTAACCTAGAACAAGTTTCATTTTAGGAACTGCAGATACTCCATATGGCTAGTTGCACTTTAAATCTAAAATAAATGCATGATGCTTTAAAATTTAAGTTTGAGGGTTGAGAAATAGTTGATCTAGCTGCAGGTAACTTGAATGAGGTGTGGCAGTTTGTGTTTTGTTTATGTGTTCTTTCACCTGGATCCTGCAGCTGTTGGAGCTGCAGTATTAGAAATAATAAAAAAAAAGTATTGTTGCTTATATTCTATACCACTTACCAAATACATAGATTCAGTTTTTTGCTTATTTTGCAGATGGTATTCTGTAGAATTTACTCACGATTATTTAAACTTTTCTTTACTGGCTGTTGAGCTTCTGCTCACTGATGCAGAAAAAACGGGGATCACTCTTCACTGGTTCTTGGAATTAGTGTGTGGCAGTGAAACCTGCCATGTAGAGAAGGAAGGTGGATGAAAGCACTGAAGGGAGTTTTCCTCCCAGAATATCTATCAACAGCCAGGTCGCTATGGAAGGACGTTGCAGAGATTCCTTTCTTTGCCCAAAGGAGATAAGAACATTGATTACAGGATTCCTTACCATCTTCTGTATGCTCACAAACAGAACTACCAGTGCCTTTCCTGACTTCATCTATATCTGAAGATCATCAACATATGTTGTTCTTGTGTCATCACGGCCATAATTTCTTCCTGCTCCAACTAGAAGGATCCCATCACAGCCTGCACTTGAGGTAAATCAGCAAACTCTATGGTACAGTGACTGAGAAGAGCTGTTGTTAAGCCAGCTTAAGGAGCTGAACATACATCTTGCGGATCTCAGTAGCGTGAATAATTTCTGATGACTGATCTGAGGCAACAAAAAAACCTCTCCCAAAATTCCCATAAGAGGGATTCAGGTACTTTGGATGGTCTATTCTAGACCTCTTTTCCATTCTTTTAAATCTTTCGAAGAACAAAGGAGCATTTATTAGCATTTCTCATCTCAAAATGCAGAAAGATGTTGTTTCAACATCATATGCCTGAAATACATATCTGCATATAGGAAATAATCAGGCTAGTATTTTTGATAGCTAGAACACAAAAATTACCAGCCTTGTGTATTCTTTAGAATTCAAGACAAGTCTGTTCAAGGGAAGAAAGATGTATGAAAGGATAAAAATCAGAAGTAAAGGGTTCTCCCTTTCTTGGAAAAGGAGAGGTACTGTGACCTTGGTGTAAGGAAAGGCATTTAAAAACAAGTTATTCCTAACAGCATGTTTCAGATTGATCTTCCAGAAACTGTTTTGTTGTTCAGCTATTTCCATGAGGGAAAACAGCAATGGACAAAGTCCTCATAAATGCTTTTTTTTTTCTTCTTAAATTTTACATTGGATCTTTGTGTCTTCTACTGAACTGCTACATGAAGAGACTAAGACCAAGTAATCCTCTCTTCTACACTCCTGAAACTTCAATAGGTGATTTCATACTGTGCAGTATATTGAAGGTGTTCTGGAGTCTTTTTCCAGTGAGTAGGATCTTTCCCTGGTGAAAGAGGATTTCTCAAAGACAGCCTTGTCTTGATATTACAGGCCCTAGGCAGATTCCTGTTTGAAAGGAACCTGCAATAAGCTGGGTCATGCTTCTTCATCTGGGTTGATTTGCTCTGATACGTTCTATTGCTTAAGAGCTGGAAAAGAATATTGACTTCAGAAGTGTTAGTAGTGTTTGTAGCCTTCAACACATCACCTAAAATTAAGCCTATAATGCTCTATGAGGCATTGTAGTTATAAATTCTAAGTAACAAGTATTAGCAACATGAAAAGTTCCTGAGATTCAAGGTATTGCAAGTTATCTGGTAAAAAAGAACCTTCCACTCGCAGGAGAATCTTAAGAAGAAATGTGCTTTTAATTATGCTGTCCTTTTATGATAGTTTCTTAGCCAGCAAGTACAGAGCAGTAAAAATGTGCATTGAATACGTTCTGTTTATTATGTTTTATCTTTTTATTTTTGTCTTGTATCCTCTATCTTACTGGAAGAGGAGAGTGTAAACGTCAGCCTGGAGACATCTGTTGGCCAAGTACCTATGTGTTTGTGTTGGTCAGTTATTCTTTCCAAACAGAAAGACCGTCTTTCACAAAAAAAAGCATGTGGGATGAAAAGACTGAACCTGAGTCTCTAAATAATCAAAAAGGCAGTATTGTGTCAAATTGTAAAGGTATAGGAACACATCTCAGTCTCGTGTTGTTGAAAAGTCATGAAATTCCACCAAAAGGCAATCCTATTATTTCTATGATATAGTCTTGCTATTTAGAGTAAATCTCTTAGATTGAGATACCGTCACCATATTCAATATCCTCAGAGGAACCAGGAAGCAGAGTATCTTTCTGCATGCCCAAGCAGTTTCTCTGGAAGAAGATTGCTGATTTTTCTGTTTTAATTACTGTAGGATATTGGGTTCTGTCCTTGACAGCTTTATCTGTCACCTTTTAAAAGAAAATAAAAAGGAAATTTTCCTGTCTGCTACTCTAACTGCAAAAATTAAAGATGCCTTTTTAAAAATATATTATTGCTCTGGTTTTAATGACAAAACCTAGCTTTTTTCCAACTTCTCCTTGTATTATTTGGAGCACAATCAAGGAAAGTTTCTTTGAGTAGGGGAAAGCTTATAATTGAAGGACACATGAGATACCTAACCATATAAAGCTATTTTGTTTAGGTGTGTGCTCTAAAGGAGAGAATGAAGAAACCACCAAAATTGCCCCCAAATTAATTAAGTGAAATTGCATCAGACATAATGACTAGCCTACCTCCTTGCTTAACTATTGGATAATACTCTACCTGTTGTCTTGAGAGCAATGAAGAGCACTGCAAGTAAAATGATAGTGCCGCATCTGAGGCAAGCAGCACAACGGCTACCCGACTTGCAAATACCAGACACTGTTGCTGTTGTGCAAAAGGTATTGCAATGGATAATAACCAGTAAATGCATACATGAGAGGCTATGCATATAATTGTGTTTTAAGTCCAGTGACTTATAGTTCTGTTTTGTTGCATGTTAGCTCCATGCTACTGATAAAATTGCACAGGAGTCTTACCAGCTCTCAGGCTTTGTGAAGAAGAAAAACTCTCTTATGCATTATATTATTGTTGTTCAAGTAATGACAGTTAACTCCTAAGACATCTAGGTTTTCAGGAAAAAAGGAATATTCTAGAAATCCAGAAACCTGATCCAGGAACTTGGGTAGGTTCTTAGCTTCCACAGCAATCATAATGTGCCTAGGTTAAGTCAGAGGTTGTCACAAGAGCATTAAACTGCTGTCAGTGTTTGATCGATCTGATTTTGCAAATAGAGTAGAAGACTTGAGATTGGAGTGAGGCCTTTACAGAGAAGTTGGGGGTGGGGTTAGGAAGTCGGTGGTGAGGGAAACATTCAGGTAAGTATGATCGTTTCTTCTTAAAGAGATTATGGGGAGACGTTCACTGCATTGCAATAGATGCCATTTTTAATTCACTTCAGAGAAAGTGAACAGAGGAGAGATTGGAATTTTTTCCAAGAAATGAGCACTTAAATTTTATTATTTTTTTTTCTCCCCACCTACATCTACTTGTAACAAACTGAGAGAACTTTCTGGACAAAACATCTTATGATTGATCTCATCTATTGGTAGATGTCTTAAAAGTCTTGAAAGTTCATGGCTCAACACTTTGTTTTTTTGTTTTTGGGTTTTTGGTTTTTTGGTTTTTTTTTGGCATCAGAGCATGAAAAAACTGCATGTCTAGTACTCATCTCTTGTCATCCTCCCCTATTGCAGTGACTATGTGTATGTCTCTGTGTGGCAGAAAATGAGGGAATGCAGATCATTATTCAAGAAGTTACCAACTAGCACTTTTCCTTCCCCTCCAGTCTTTCTGCCTCCCTATCCTGGAAGTATGGAGTCCCTGCCTCAGCCTACGGCTTCATTCTTTTTCCAGCTGCCCACAAAAGTAAAGAACCAGTGTGAGAGTTTGAAGAAAGAACCCGCTCAGAGGACTGAGTCTCAAGCAAAAGCTCCAGGTTGCAGACTCAGAAAGAAACTTCCTTTGGGGAAGGATCTGCTTCCAGGATTTGCTCGTCTCTTTTTCCTTGGGCAAAGAGAGTTCTTGAAGCAAACAACAGGGTTGCAGGTAGGTAGGGCCCCTTTGAACTGCCATCCGCTCAGGTGTGAAGGATGGACTTTATGCTGTTTCTCTATGCTTTTTTTTGTTGATGTTGTCTTCCACTTCTCCAGGCTGAGAGAGGGAAATAGTGTGAGCAGTTAAAGAAAAAATGTGGGGGAGAGAGAGAGGAGAAAAAAATGTCCTGGGCACTTGGAAAGAATGTTTTTTATGCCTCTGTGTAAGCTTCCTGTCCATGGGTCATATTTGTACTTCAGTTCTTTGAAGTACTAACGACATTCTTCGTCTGACCCTTTTTAGACAGGAAACTAAGTCAAGAGCAGAAACTGGTGGATGGGGCCAAGGTAAGGCCAGTGATTGTATATGGCCCATAGCCACACAATGTTCATCTCCTCCCTGTCTCTTTACACCAGTGCTAGGTTTGAATGAGCAATAAGGTGGAAAATGCCAAATGGGTTTGAAATCCGACTTGATTCCCAGCACTGAAAAAGTTCCCCAGTTCTAAACGTGTAAATACGTTCTTCCTTCAGAGGAGCCTGTGGCTGCTGGGTTTGTTAAGTCCTGTTTCTTTGTCCATGTGAAGGAAATAGACTGGAACACCCCGATTAAGGGGATGTGCTACTAACCCACACGATCGGCAATCCCTCAGGCGCAGAGAAGGGGAATCAGTAGAATCAGCTCAGGTAAATTCTGCCTTTCTCGCTTCACGCTGTGCAGAGCAACAGCTGCTTCCTTGCAAACATCGGTCAGACCTTTCTTTCTCCAGCTATGTCATTGCTGGCACAGGAAGTTTATTCTAAATTTCCTTTTGATTTTTAGCAAAAGGAATCACTTGAAAACTGGCAATGAAATTCTAAGGAGATTTTACCAGTTCCTCTTTCATGCTGAGTTGAAGTCATTTGGAACTATGTTACGTGCATTATTACTTTGGTGCATCTTGTGACTCTTCTCTCCCTCTTCATTCCCTCCAAATTGCTTCAGGACACCTTCTAACCTTTATACTGCATCACAAGCCTTCAGCAGAAGATCTTGAGAGCCATTTATGTTGCTGGAAGATGACTGGGTTTGGATCTTGGCCTTCCTTAAGCAGGATCTCCTGACAAAAATGGGATTGGGAAAGAAATGACTACTTTTTCCATCACACAGAGCCACCCTAGAAATGGAGGCCTAGGCAGAAAATTACTTCTAACGCATCATTCTTTAGGAAATTTGTTTGGCCTCCCATGGTCCTTTTGTTACAGTGTCATGAAGATGTCTTTTATAAAACCTAAACCTGGCATCTTCCTATCTGAAGATCAAGTCAATAAATCCAAGTTTAAGAGTTCACAGGTCTAATGTGATCGGATCTTGTGGTCCCCCGCATAGGAGATGCCATGTGAATCTGTGAAACAGGGTTCTGCTGTGGTTCAGACTGTTATATTTGTAAAGCCTTTTCTACTACAGTCCATTTAAATGATGGGAAATAATAAAGCTTCTTGTGAAAATGGTATTTAATTAGGCTTCTACCTCTCCAAGTTTACTTAAATAAATTCGAGCCAAAAATGTCACAATGGCAATATGGGAAGTACTGCATCTTTTGAGGTTTCCTATGGTTTCGTGTCGAGAAAAGGTAGGTTGGAAGTGTTGAGAGCTATGAAAGTGGAAAAACTTAGGTGTGTTTTTTTTTTTTCTTTGAGAGTGGAAAGTTATTTGTTAGAAAGCAGAAAGCTTTTAATTGTTTTCCCCCTAAGGGATTCTATAGTCAAACTTAATTAAATGTCTTGCGAGATCTCAAATAAAAACCTTATGTTTGGCAGTAGTGAACAACACACACGCATGCCCGTGTGCTTTTGTTCTTTTCGCTATAGGAAATTAGTTTTGAAGAATAGGACTTACTTTTAACATTCAGATTAGGGAAGGGGAAAGCTTTGTTCTGAAGCTGAGTGTGAGAAGGGGTGGCAGGAGGGTGAACTGGACCCTCTGGCAGTAGGTAAAGAGCACTTTTATTTTCCTGTTTTCTGCTTCTGGCAGTTGGAGTAAACTAGTCAGATGCTTGTGCTTGGATCCAATTAATTTCTTAAATCAGTTACCACAAAACATTGTTTTTTAACTAATGCCTAGATCTTTCATTAAATTCACCAGCGTATTTAAATTGAACGGTCTTAACGTAGCCCTGAGGCTAGTGCTTCATGGCGGTTGTGACTTCTTACTATGCTGGAATGCATTGCAGTCTTAGTACATTCTAAAAATAATTGTTCAGATGGTGCTGTTTAAGTACATACTTATGTAGTGAGCCATTTTCACTGGACTTTCTGAAATTTGGCTCTCTGTTGGATGACTTTTTAATATCCTTTTTTTGCTGTGAATTTTAAACTTCTTTGCCTTGCTGCTTCTGTGGTTATCAAGTAAAATGCTAGATTTATAACCTGGTATTTTTAGAAAACTGATAGTCAGATGCATGTGTTAAACTATGCAACCTCAGTAACACTTGTGAACTTTGAAGTTTAAAGAGAAATCAGTTTAACTCTAATGTATCAAATTCAATACTTTTTTTTTTTTAATATGTGGAAATAGGTATGTGATGACCTTAAAATTGAGAAGTTGTTATAGGTATGGACATGAATTGTGTGCTGAACAGGAGTAATCTAGAAGTTATAAGCTGAAGATCTGCGAGTCTTAGAAATAAATACTAACATCTGTGGCTGGAGATCTGTACCAGCAGTGCTTTGAGTTGAAAATACCTGTTTTTCTAACTTCTGGTCTATTTAAGGTTTGATATCTTTTGTGCCTTCCTTAATAGGTATACTTGCCTCAGCCACAGTTTTTGGTTATTTTGTTCTGTAGTATAACATAAATTTAAGACCATCACATACTTATGAACACAAAATACTTATAGTAAAATAACAGGGGCACTGAGAACTGCTGCTAATGTTATTGTCTCAGTTGCTAAAATGACTTTACTCCCTCCCAGTCCAATTAGGGGAAAAATAAACCCCAAACCAAAAAACCTGTTGCTATTCTACAGTCAGTATTTTGATACTTCTTGTCTATCAGTGTTGTGTTAGCATATTACTATCATGCTCTGAGTTTTGCAGCTGGAATCCTGGGTTCTTGATACACCTTTAGAGCAATAACTCCTGCCTTTGTGTTATTAAATAATAAAGATGTCTAAAACCATTTTCTTGTTTATATTGTACTTAAAATAATTGTATGAGTATCGAGTGACTCTTCTGACTCCAGAATTCCAGGAAACATGGAAAAACACTGTACGATTTTAGAGGTTTTTAATCCCCAGTACTAACAGAATTTTACAAAATAGATGTGTAGTGTTCCTATTTTTCCTCTTTCTATTCCCTTTAAGATTCCTTGAGCATCTGAGCTACCTAACTCATTTCATGTAATCCTTTACATCTTCTTGACCAGATGCCAGCTCCTCCTAATTGTTTCATAGCCAGTTGGTAAAATCCTGGCTGTTGACAGTTCCTTTTTTCCTATCCCAGAAGAGCTATCTTGTTTAACCTGAAAGATTAGCTTTCTTCTTTCCACCTTCTGTCCACCCTCTGTGCCTTATGTTGCAACTCTTTCTCTGTTATGGGATGCTTTGAGAGTGAAGAACTACTCTTTAAAGATGAGGAAATTTGGGGGGAAGTCTTGCTAATGTTGCTACTTCAACCAGAGCTAAACCTGTCACGTGTGAGAGATGCTTTGTCAGTTTAGAGTAGTTTAAAGAAGGGAGATGTATCAAAAAATGTGTTCCTTTTGTAAACCAGAAAATGATGTTAATTTTATAAAGGAGAAAACGAGCATAGGTTCTGGCGTGTTTATATTCCCTTGCTTTACAGTGAGGGAGATGGGTAACAACACATCAGCTGTTTCCTATGAACTTCTGAAAGCCAGACTGGTTCCATCAGCAGTGGTGTGCTGTAAGTTGGATTTCATTTCTCCAGTCCTGTTTGCAGGGCACTGGGATTTGAGCAGGTAGCAGTGATAAAAATCCTTTTTCAGCTCTTGTTTTTAGTTGAGGAAAGTGGGTTGATACCTTGGTTTGCCAGACCTCTGTTACTGATCCTTTAAAGAATAAATGTGATTTAGGGGTTAGTTTAGGAAAGTGTTTTTAATTGAAAACTGGAAAAAGGCATTCTCTGAAAGCAATGGTAACAAACAGTCGAACCATTCCAGTTTTGTTTCTTGCATGGACTTTATGAAGAATTGGTGGCTGCACAGCTCCTAAGCCAGGTCCCTAAGTTGATATCGGCAACATGAGGTGAGTTGGTGGGTTGTTTCAGGAATTGTTGTGTTGTGCTACTTAAGCCGGGTTGTCTAAATGACATGGAAGGCATGATGAATTAACTATTTAAAAAGTAGTTTTGAAGACCATATTAAATTTGTGCTTCTTTTACTGATGACAGTGATGCTTCCCTAATCGCTTGCTAATATTTTTTGAAGAATATAAAATTACTGTTCTGATAAACATTGTTTCATTTCCTTGATCCACTCACACATGGGTGGCTTTCCTTTTCTCTCCCTGATAGAAACTGATGTTTCTTTCTTTTTCTATGTACCGATCAAGTGGAGGTCAGGAAAATGTGTGGGGTTTAGGCTTCTGTTACAGAACAGTAAGTGAAGAAATCTATCTTGCACAAATGGGTATCACTTGTATGGGGGCAAAATAGTTTTATCCTGATGGACGGTTGTGAGATATTGCACAAACAATTAGAGACATATGGCTTGGGGTGGTTTTCTTCTTAGTAACTGCTTCAACAATTTCAACCTTACCAGTATCTGACCCACTCTTGCCAAATTCAGGTAAAGATACCATCTCTAATTCTGAAGTAAATAGCATTTGAACAAATAACAAAACTTTTATGATTATAAATATAGTTCCTGCGATCGTAATTGAATTTTGAAGATTGAAGTGCGATTTAGATAGATTTCCCCCAAATTTAGCTTTGTGCTGAGTTGAACTGAGGCTTATTCACCAGGTGGAATTGCCTCATTTAGAGCCCACATTAAAATAGCAATAATATTAATGCAGAAAGATTACCAGCAAATGTAAACTGCTATTGAGGAAAGGTACTCTTTAGAAATTAATATCACTTTAAGTAATCTTTAGAATTATTGGCATGGCATATATGGAAATTTACTGTTTCTCTTTCTGGTTTTAGCTTTTCTGGTGAAAAATTTAAAGACTTGTCAATGCTTTAGAGAAGCTGTAGGTTAAATGGTAGATAAGTATATTTTTGTAGTTTTAATACTAGTAAAAATATGATGGAATTTTCTGTGGCTTATGCACTTTTTTCTATATGTTACCTTGATTAAAATTGGTTTAACTGGTTAGGTAGCATGAGCTTGTAAATGTTTTGCTTCTTGTTGGTAGGAAACCTTTGTTAAAAACAGGAGATAAAATACACTGTTCTGTACTCTGCATGGGGCTACAGGAAGAATCGAAAGACTGTTTGGACATGTGATTTTGCAGAAATTGCTGACAAATAACAGATTCTTACCAGTTTTTCCAAAGCTTGGTTCCCTATGGCTAGGAGAAGGCTTAAGGCATAAAATCAGGAAATCTCAGCTCCTTAAGGAAGAAGTTTAATTCTGTTCTCATTTGTTATGTTGTCCCACAGTTGTATATCCTGGCATTTACTGGCGAGAGACGATATTGTGGAAGGCAAGGAATTACTGTTTAATGGGGAGTGTAAGTGAAGTAACATGTGAATGTGAAACATGTATCTCTGAGAAACAGTGGAAATTACCTTGAACACATACACACCATGACTTGGGAAAGCATCCTTATCCGTTCCAGTGTTTCCAGGGAATTTTCACACACGGGCTGCTGGCTAATGTTTAGAACTCTTCAGAACAGTAAAATTTGGAATACCTTTTAAAATGTCCTCCTGATCTCTGGTAGTACTTTGCATTAGATGAGAAAGCATGAAAAATTAATTTGCAAAATCTTTGAGTAAGTGTATAAACAACGGAGAGATGAAATCAGATTGCAGCTTGTAAAAGTAAATGAAGAACAGCTGACTTCAGCACAGTTGCTGTGTACAATGGGATGTTCCTGAGTGACTTCAGGACTACAGAGAAATTGAGGCTGAGACAGTTGCTGGAACAGTGCAGGGATTGGAATAACAAGCAGCCAGCTAATGTAGAAACTCTCCCTTAATAGGCAGTAGACTTGACAGAAAATCACTTGGCAGCAGCTAAGCTTTCCCCCCCCCCTACAAGCAATGACACCAGTAAAGTCTGGACTCCTATAGATTTGTAGCTTGTGTGGTTAGGTTCTCTGGTGTCTAATAAAGTATAAGCGCCAGTTTGAAGCTTTATTATGCCTTGGGCACTGGTTATGTTTATCACCCAATGGTGCCTAAAACAGTTGAATTAATGCTGCAGCTTTTTTAAAGAGGGAAGTAAGGACAAGTTAGAAGGGCTTCTGGACTTCTCCATTTATTTTTATGTTACTTTTTAAGAGCTTGTGTATCTTTGGAAGCTATAACCCTCTATTAGATCTGGTTGAGATTAGAAATAGGTTAAAAAATTGATAGGGATGTGAGAATAGGGACATTCACAGAAAGAACTTATATTAGTTCCTTTCCTAATAAATTAAGAGTAGTAGTAAAAATGAATATGCTGTAACAAACTTTTTAGCTTTTCATGCGTCAACCTCTTTTTACCTCTGTAGTATCCTAGAACACAACTAATATTTTTCATACATTGCTTGATTGATATCTGAACTTTTTAAAACATTATTTACAAACCATCTGAGGAAATTATTTTCCTTCAGTATTTTAGGGAACAATAATGCTTTATTCTATTACATACTGTGCTGAGGAGTGTTCCAAGAAGTGATTTCTGTATTGACATATTTATTCCCTTTTATACTTGTGTGCCTGATATCTTTTAAGTATCTGTTCCCTTGTATTAATGCTAAATTTTATTGACTTTTTTTGTTTAAGCTATTCTTCCCTATACTTGCATCTGCTTTGGAGACTTTTCCCATCTATCCCTGTTGAAAGGGTACACTAGTCAGGTCTCTGTAATACTTCCTTTTTAACTAGCTCAGAACTGTTTTTTTTAATGAAGCAGTTTTGCAAATGAGAAAGATGGACAGCAATACTACATTTGTTCAGAGAGTAAATGCTTAAGAAAAATCAAGGAAACTTCTGTCCCCATATCAGTCCTCACATTCTCCAAAAATACATATTACTTGGAAGACCTGCATGTGTCTCCACCACTAGCAGTAAAACCAGTGCTTCCAGTGTGGCAGTACTTCAGCTGCAGGGCATTTTGCTTGTCTCTCCAGGTAATCTTAACACCCAAATTCCTGCTTGTAGTTGCACTTAAGTTCTTGTTTCAGATTAATTTTCTGCCTTCTTCAAAGGCTTTTTAAAATTGTAATCTTGGTGGCAATATAAAATGATACAAAGGCCTATGCTCCTTGCCCATTCCTTATGATTTTGCAAGTCAAACCTTTTTCTAAGGGCTTTAATGCCATGGATGCAATAAATCTAGGATCTTCACTTGCCTTTATGCTTAAGCAGAGAATGGTTTATATTGCCACATTTTGTCACCCTGAACTACCATCTGTTTTGTGTCCCTCTTGCAGTGCCTACTGTTTCAAAATCTGGCTTACTCTGCAATTCAGTGTACTTTATGACATAAAGTCTGCTTTTTGCCTTTACATAAATAAGGAGGTATATGTAAGTAGTTACGACTTGACTAGTGGTTTGTATTTGTTTCTTTGCACAGAGTGCGGAATTATAGATTGGAGATACTTGAGAACCAGATTGTGTAAGGCCTTGGTTCGGTGAATAGTCTGACCAGTTTGATTAGCATGTGATATTCACTTATTCTTGGGACATTCCTTGGAACATTTTTTTTATGTGGACTGCACTGGAGTAAATCACTTAGTAACTGGCTTTCTGAAAGGCAGGTATTGTTGTTGCCTGAAGGAACTTTTTTCTGCTCTAGCTAAAAGCAAATACAATAAAACTGCCAGAGTCCCATATTCCCCCCCCCCCCCCTTCTTTGCTCCTGTGTTTCCTTTTTAATTTCTGGCACAATGAAGAAGAGATTGTATTTACTTAGCAAACTCCCCCCACCCATCAGAGAATCCTTGCAGTTTAGATAAACCTGGAAAATTCATTGCTTTCAATATGATCCATAACCTAATGTATGAAATATATTAATCTTGATTAAAAAAAAAAAAGCCTTGACCTGTATCAAAATACAGGAATTTACCTTTTAACCTAGAATTATAGTGTCTGTAATATGCTATGAATGCTGTTTCTATCTCCCACCTCAAATCTAATCTTCAGTTTAGTCTGTATACAATAATTCAGGATGTCATTTTTTTCCCCTTTTTCTCTCAATGCCAAGGAGACTTTGCCTATTAAATGAGCCATGAATTGTATTTCAGTACAAACACTAATTCATTTGGTTTATAAGGAAAGGGTTTTTATCTACACCCCAAAGGAGCTTGAATTTCCTCGCTTGCACCCAAAATTGAAAATTGTTCCCTCAAAATTCGACTTAAGCACAGGCTGTCATACAAGGTTTTTTTAAAGACAAAAATCCCACTGTTGGGAGTTTCCAGACCTATAGTATGAAGTACAATATAATGTATGATACAATGTTTCTTTTTCTTTTTAACATGACACAAAAATAATTATCTTCAAAGACTGGGGATTCTACTCTGATTTCCCACCCCCCCAGCTTGAGGTTTTTTAAAAAGGAGTAGTTTGTACTTGAATGGTGTGAGGCTTTGCTAGTGAAGACCTACTTTTAGTAAGCCCTCTGCCCTTGTTGCCTAGTTCCTGTCTTATTTAGCACACTGACCTTATTTTTTTGACTGGGTTTGTAGTATTGTCTTCATGTAAAGGTAGTGGAAAGATTTTTTTTTTTAATTTTATTTTTTTAGTTTATATGTTTATATGGTTTTTTTCTCTATGGTGCTGTTAGTGACGGCTTCAGCTGCGAGTTTGTGTTAGCCTTTTGCTAAATTAAAGCATTCTTACAGGTAAGGGAACTAAATATCTATTTTAGTGTTTTATATAACATTTTATGCTCTTGTATACAGAAGAAATCAAAGTAGTATCTTTCCAACCCATGAATATTATCTGTATGGGGGTGTGCATATATGTACACAAATATGTATATATGAGGTTGCAAAGGGATCTGTAGTTGAATAACACTATTTTGTGTATTTTTTACACTGAGGAGGAGTTTTGGAGATGGTATATTGTGTGACATTTATACTGAAGCATGAAAGGAAAGTGGTAAATTAAATTCTGATGTCTTAAACTTATTTAAAGAGCTGCTTCATAGCACTAGACGTTCATACTGACCTTTAAAATGAAAGCTAAACCCAAAATAAGCTCAAACTTAAAGCAACTACTGTGATTGCCTGCAGAAAGCAGACTAAGATAACGAGTTCTGCGAGGAGGCTATTCCTCTGGTTATAAGGAGGATACAGTTTTTACTTTTTAAAGTGAGGACATTTGGTGAGAGAGGATATTGTTTTCTACAGCTTCAAAACCATTAGTCTTGATATCTTTTTAAGTGCTTGGTAAGTTAAAAGCATGAATTTATATTCAGTCCAAGCTCTTACAGTCTGTAAGAGTATGTTGGAGTATCAGGTATATTTTTCTGTGCAAGTGAGATTATATGTCTATATCTATATAAATAGATATATAGATATGTCTGTATAATTCTATAGATGTTTATAGCGTGTTGGTGCAGAATATCACTTTTGTAAACAGCTTTAGGAACCCAGAGCTTCAGTTTCTTCCTTTTGACTTTAAAGTCCATCAAACCCAGCATTTAATCATTAAATAGGTAAGGGCTTTAAAATAACTTTTCCCCAGCCTTTCAAAACAGTATTATTGTACTACATTTATCTAGTTATCGATGATTCTGCACTAATGAGTAATTGAATGTTTTTGTCCCCACAAGGAGCGGTGATCAGTCACTGCAGTGGTGGTGCTCCTCTGTCACTAGATAGGGCTGTAGGAAGCTTTTTTTTTTTGCCATCTGTTACTCCTGTGTGCTGCTTTTTTGACTTGACCTGAATGCTCTTGCCCTGTAAGGGCAGTGAGGTTTAAAAGCTGAGCACAGGCTGATTAACAAGGCATTAAGTCAGTTAATTCTTTCATTTTTAAATAAAGTATTAACATGGTTTTGTTGGTCACTGATTTGCATTTTAAGTAAAAGAAATGGCTTATGTAAGCAGTATGGATTTTTAAACCATGTGTGGTGTTTGGTGGTTTTACTTCTCAATCTTAAATTGTGAAGTTCAAAGTAGTAAGTTGCTGAATCTGCTTGCTCATGGTAGCTATTGCAGTGATGAACAACAGATGTGTTACTAACTTGTTTAAAGATGAAGGTTGTAAATGAATCTGAAGAGTGCAAGCCTGGTTTGGAACAAGTATTTGTAAATATGTGTTTTGTTTGTTTTTTTTTTTTTAGAAGGGATTTCCTTGTGTTACAAAACAACACTAGATTTACTTATCGAGAGGTGGCTTTGCCACTCCTATGGCTTAGTACCTGAGTGCTAGCTCAGTGAAACTTGGAATAAAGTGGGCTAGGGCTTGAGGAAGGTGGGAATCATGTCCTCTAGAAATGGTAATGAAATAACATGACCTGCAACTTAACTTTTCAGTACTTTCTAAACTTCAGATATGGTGGACCTGAGTATTTCTCAGTCACAACCATAGCAATATAGAAGATCAAGACCAAAGGTCCCACTGGAGGGAAAAAAATTATTCAAATCTTTAGCTTTAGAAGTGGACTTGAATGCTGAAGTGGCTCTACTGCTTTTGTGATGTATTTACAAGAGCATCAGCTCAAGATTTCTATTTTGAGGAGATGCTTTTGAGTCCTGAGGCCATCTATAAAAAGATTTTTTCATAAAAAGATCTTTCATTCATCTAAGAACTCAAGAGGATTCATTAATACCACTTTCATTTCCCGTTTGTAGGGAAGCCATAAGAATTCTGTATGGCATTAGGAGAGGACCTGTTAACTGCAGTGCAGCCTCCCTGAGAGGTGGCTACTGAATTTTCATAGAGACATTGTGGTCCTTATGGATAGACAAGGTACTATATAACACTGTTACCAACTCATGGTATCTTACCTTTTAGGAGTCTTTGTCTCGATTTATGCTCTGTGAGCTGATGTGCCCTTGCAGGGCATGTTGGTATTTCTGGTAGAAATAATTGCTTGTTGTATTTGTCTTAGACATTATGGTGTACCTTCTGACTCTAAACACATGCTTATTTGATATCACTGTTGCTTGGAAAGATGACAGTGCATACACAGGGCAGTGCTTCTTCCCCAAATGCTGCGTTAAGCAGTCCTGCTAGTGCTGTTAAGAGGGTCTGTTCTAACATCTCACCTAGAGATCTGGGGGCTCTCCTCCTCTCTTCCTGGGGTATAACAACAGCTTTAGGGTTATACTAAACCTAATTGTTATAGCATGTCAGAATAGATGGTGTAGTTTGGGGCATGTGTAGAGAGAAGTGGGCTTCTAGGAGAGACTATTCCTGGGAACTCCTAATGACTGTGTAGGACTTGGTACAGTAAACACAAGTACTGCAGGTTTATCTTGGCACCCCCTCCAGCTGTGTATCTTTTGTTTGAAAGGCCATTATTTATGTTCCTGGAGGCCAGAATAAGATAGAGAAGTTTATTGCTTGCAGATGGTGCTTCACATGCAGAAATACGTGCTTTCTGCTTGTGCAGATACATGACTTAACATCTTACACAGCTTGGTTGCAAGGTTTTAATTGTGCTAACACAAATCTGAGGCTGGAGTTCTTGTTTTCTACCAATCCTTTTTCTAGAGTTTATTTTGATGTTATGTAGACCAAATAAAATTCTTCTTAGATTAGTTGTTACAATGAAGGAAGCACAATTTACTGAAGTAATTTACTGAAGTCTTGTTGACTGCCTTTTAAAATAGGACTCAAAGTGTAAGTGAGAATAGGAAATGGTCTTTGCTGAGCCATAAAGACTTTGTTTTCCTTCTGTCATCCATATGCTTTGAACTAAGTACTGCACTTGTGATTTTACGTGGAAGTAGAATCTGCACAAAGAATAGTTAAAATAACATTGATGTAAATGTAACAGATACTTGGTGATGTTAAGTTAGTCATTTCCTCTGTAACCTGAGTGGGAAAACCGTAACAGTTTGACTAGAGATTTTTAAATTTGTGTTTCTCTGATCAACAACATTGAAATTGATTAAATTCTCTTAATTCTTTCTGTAATACTTCATTCTGAGAATTTTAGGCCACGTGTAACTGTTACATGTATCTAAAGATACCTTCTTGAAAGCCCCTTTTTTATGCCTTCATGTTGTTATGACTGTGATATCCAAGTTCTAGCATAATCGCATATGCCAGGACTTAGAGTTAAATTTAGTCCAACTTGTTATTTTGGTAATGGAATTAAACCAGTACAAATTTGACACTATTGCATTGTAATACTAAAATTATCCCAGCATACCAGTACGTGAGTAGTTCTCCATTGACACTGATGGTGTGTGCTTTGTTTCCCTTCTCTTTCTTCTATTGTTATATTGAAAAACAATGTGGTTTTATGATTTGATTTAAAAACCTATGACTGTTGATCTGACTAAGCATATGTAATGTATTTAAAAGTATCTGTCTGTCTTGTACCACTTCCTCCTGTATTCCCCAACTCTCCCTGGAAAAATTCAGAGATATAGTCTCCAGAATGCCTTACATTTTAACAGGAAGACAGAGTTGATGTGCAGTCCATTGTCCACAAAGACTTCAGGCCTGTATGATGCCAGGTACTGTCAATTGTATAAATATTAAATGTGTTTTGTTTCATAAAACTATTTAACCTGAGGAAGCAATTATTTAAATTAATTCTTCTACTGGGAACATGTTTTTACTAGTGCAGTGCATGTTAAGTAGACATTGTAGGGCTGGAGAGGTAGGGAGTTGTGTCCTTTCTCCTCAGCCTTACTCTGTCTACTTCTAATTCTTGCTGTTAGCCATATGCTTTAAAATTTTAAGAGCATTACCTTGGAAGTTTTTTTTCCTTTTAAAAAGCGTAGCAATATTCTTCTCTTTTGGCTACCCACTTCCACTTGGTGGGTATGACATCCTTTTTACCACTTCTTCCTCCCTCTACCCCAGCTGTCGTAATGTTGACTTTACAAGCAAACCAAAGCTTCCTCTCTCATGTTCAATACAGAAAAGATATAGTCTGTCCTAAAAACTTCCCAAACTATGCTAACAGGTCAGTGGTTGTGCAAAAGCAGCTTAAATCAGTTGTATATCCTCTTGTGTGTGATTCTTTGCACTTATGTCCGTGTTGAGCTGTAGGCTGCTAACAGTGATGCCACAGCATCCCTGATAATAGTAAAGGTGAGAAATCAATAATGATGAGGGAAGGACCAAACCAAAAAATAAAGCAATTTATGTTGGGAATGTCTGGTATAACCTAAGCATATGGCTGTGTGGGTGGCCATAGACTTTCTGAAGCTCCATGCCTAGAAAACCTGCCTAACTAATATTTGGGTTAATCTCTAGCTAGTAGAGCATTCAATTCCAGACACTTGGTAATCAGAATTTTTGTAGTCTCACCCACCACTCCAAATTCCTATCATTCATCTGTCTATTTTAAATGTGTCTCTTGTGGAGTAGTTCTAAAATTACCCACTGTTTTGACCTGACAGTAACAGGAATATGTGAGCTCCTCCTGCTGCTGTTCAGCCAGTGTATGGCTGCTTACACCATTCAACTGAGGTGATGCTTCTGCATGGAAGAATGGGGCATTTAAAATGATATGCTGACTCTTACTGTATATTTGACCTTTCCATGGCAGTGACTGACAGCGTTTCAGTTCATCATTGCAGTGCTGAGAGCACAACTTGTTTGTTACATCAGATTTTCAGAGCCACTCGCTGAAATTCAGCTGTTAAAATCTTGCTCCCTGTATAAACCCTGCAAGAAACTGCTTTGCTTACCCTTAGTGGGGTTGCCCAGCCACGCGCCCTCACTCAGTGTGTCTGGCCAAGCTCATTACTCTCTTGGAATATGAATTTTTGTAGAATTGTTTGCACAAGGGAATGCACCATGTAACCCTGAAACTCGGGTTGGGGGCGTTAGAGTATAGTTCAGTAATAGTAGCTGTTTTGCCAGATTGTAAATTATTTCATTGGGATCAAATAACTTGGATACAGTGAGGTTTTAATTCAAATAAAAATAAACCTTTGCTTTTTAGAGAAAATGGGAAGGAAGAGGGATCTGATAGAGCTACTGCCCCGTGTATTGGTAGAGAAGGACACAATTAGGGTTACTGGAGAAAGTAATATGTGGGAGACAATGGAAGAGGGCAGCTTTTCAGTTACAACATTAGGAACACAGCCCTAGTTCCTTTCTCTCTGTTCCTCTTCCATTTTCTGACTAATTCTTTTTCTTCTGTGCATGAACAGATTTGCATTTTTGCAGCTGCTAAGGTACTTCACAAATTCCAGATGTCTTTAGTTTTGCTTCCTCTACCTTGCAGAGCTGCTGTATGATTAAAACTGCAGCTTTCCTGTCATCTCCCATACAACCCAAACCTCCCATATTTTTTAATCTCCTTACAGTTCCAATATTTTAAATGCTAGTGGTGAATGAGTTTTTTGTCATCTGATGATTTGAATAATTTATCAAAAGTTTAAATAACCCGTACAGTGTTAGTTAGGGGTGTAATTCTGTGAATTGTGAACTAAAAGAGTTCAAAATCATTTGTTTGCTGATAGACAGTGCTATGCAAATACTGTATGGTAGATAGTCCAGTTGCTTAGCAATAACATTAACAGTCATGAGTGTTTATAAAGCAAATATAATATGATATGGTCAACAAGGTATGTGGTGCTTTTTGTATTACTTAAGTGGCCTGATAACTGTTGGAAAACGTTTATTAGGATTACACATGAGCAAGCACCTGACACTTAAGAGCAACAACTTGAGTAAGTAAATCTGATAAATAATGTGCTTGTGTTTTTTAATCTAAAACCCCACAACTTAAAACAAGTGGTGAACATGATGATTTTCCAAACACATTAGCTTTGAACTTTGAAATGTTATTTTCGTGGCTTTGATAAATACTCTTGGAACGGCTTTGGATGTTCAGTCTGGAGATATTGAGGGTGATAGGTTGTGTGATTAAAAGGCTTGTCTCTGTGCGCACAGCGAAGCCCTGAGGCACAGCGGCAGGCGGGGGAACCCCAGTAACCTCGTCGGAGAAAGAAGCCCCCGACCTGGCTCCTGCCAGGGCTGTCACTGGGGATATCGGCCCCGGGGACCTGGGTGACACACATTTGATAAGTAAAATGGAGAGACTCTGCGGGGTCAGCTTGCAGATTGGGAAGGGGGGTAGAGTTGCTGTGGGACTTGTTATGGGACACAGGGAAGAACGTTTTGGGATTGTACACAACTCAGCATGGGATGCTTAGGGGAGGGAGCAAGGTTGGAGAAAGGAGGGGTCAGGGTGATTTTAGGGGAAAGAACAACCGTGAGGAAAACAGAGGGGCCAAGGGGTAAAGGGGGCTGGTTGTGTGTAAGCAGGTGGCTGGACCATATGTTTGTCTGGCCATGCTCTGTCCTCATCAGCGCAATCTGGCCTGTCTTCTCATTAAACTATATTTCTAATTGTTTCCTTGGGTAAGGGGCTGCCTACTGCGTGTGCCTGTGGGGGTCTCGGTGCTAGCAGCTAGAGTCAGTCCATGGGTGACAAGGGCCCACGTGGCTGGGTCAAGCGAGAGTGCATGTGTCAGTGTGTGATCGCGAGGGACTACGAAGCAGGACTAGCCAGGGAGTAGAAGAAGAGGCTTGGGAGTGGCTGTGAAGTCCAGACAAAACGGGTGTGCATCTGCAGGAGACAGCTGGAGGAGTTGGCTGCTGGAGGAACTGTGAGTCTAGCCCAACTGCTGGGGAAACCCCAGTTTGTGTGTGTGTGTCTGTACACGAAGTAACCAGAGGCAAGAGTCTCTGGGGACCTGCCGCTGCTGGGTAGATGGAGAGTCCAAGGCCACGTCCTGGAGGGATCCATAGCGAGTGTGTCTACATGTTTGCGAGGGGCTGTGAGTACCAGCAACTGGAGTGAGACCACAGGGGCTCGTGTGCCATGTGCTGGCAGCTGGGGGGACCGAGGGTCTGGGGTCAGCTGCTAGGGAGACTGAGAGCGAGCCCAAGGCCAGTTACAGGGGTATCCATATTCCCTCTATGTGTGCGCACACACGTACGTGTTCTCCTAATGGACTTTCACTGTGATCAGCGAGGAGCAGGAGGAGGCTGGTGGTGCTGCTTGTGTTTCCCAAAGTGCTGAGTTTGTGTTGCCCTCTGTGGCCAGCTGGGTACGTATGTGCTGTGCACGTGTTTTTGCGTGTGCACCTATAGGGAACGTGTGCTCAGCTTTGCTCCTGAGCTGGACCTTGGGGCAGGGAGCTGGGCCTGTGTCCCCTCTGTTGGGCTGCTGGATTCGGCAGCTACGAATAAAGGGATGTGGGTCTGAGAAGAGATGCTGAGGCTCTTTGAAAAATCTCTCCTTATTAAAGCTCAAACTGAACATCTGAGAGCATTTACTTCAGGAGATACTGGCTTCAGTTTTCAAATGTACTGTGCTGATGAAAAGCATAAGAAATTTAGCAGTATAATGGAATAACAGAAAATTATTTTAATGTAAAGATTTACAGATGCTGTGGCTTACAGAAAGTTGGAAGCCTGAGATGACACCATTTATAACTAACTTTGAACATATATAGTTTGGAAGATAAAGTTTGGTTTAAAATACAACTTTAAGTGGGCATACAGTGTTTGACAGCATTGTTCCCTTGCTTGACCTCTACGATGTGGATTTTCAGAATGTTAATGAAATCTTTTTGGTAGCATATTGTCATTTATTTATTATTGTTACGCTTCGGTTTTGGACTACTCTAGGCAAAATTCAGGGTCCTAAATCTGACCTTGAAGCCTTCTCCCCACATGCATCCCCTGAAGAAAAATTCAGACAAGCAGCATGTAATTAAGTGTCTCCAGTTCCTGATATAGTCCTCTATTTTGGTTTAGTGGAGGTTGCAAATCATATTAAACCTGTAATAAGTTTCTCTGCAATGACGTAAAAAACTTCTTCTCAACAAAAGCCATTATTCATAAAACCTTCTAGATACTTGAACTGTTCTTTAGTAATACTGTCTAATCTTGTGTAAGTTGACAGCTGTTAAAATACTTTGCTTTGGTGAATTCTCTTAGCACTTATTTGGCTGGAAAAAATAACCACCAGACAAAAACACCAAAACACAAACCAAACCAACAGGGAATGTGGAAAGCTACTTGCAGTAAGCAGGTGAATGAATGTTTGATGCTGTTGCGCTCTGTGGAGCCCCAGATATTTTGCTGCAAGGTGGTTTCAAAATGTCACAGGCACTGCGTAAATAGGTTGCTATTGTATTCAGCCATATTCTTGTACCCAGTACAGATACGCTTGTCACTTTTTTTTGTTTTTTTAAAATATGGTCAGACCTTTGGAGAAGCTCACATTAGACACTCAGCATCGTTCTAAGGTCTCATCTATTTTAAAGCGACTGATGTAGGGGAAAATAAGGAATGGTTTGCTTCATGTGTAAGTACTGCTAAAAAATCTGAATGGCTTGTGCTATTTGAGGAACGGTATGCAGCCTAGTAGCTGAAGACTGATGTAACACACTAGAAAAGAGAGTTAAAGGTCTCTGATATCTTCATGTGCCATGTGGAATAAATAAGCCAATGCAATATATAAAAGCTGAGGGAGTTACTGAATCTGGAAAGGATTGATTTCAGTTAAAATCTGTAGGGTGGAATGCCTGCTTCATGAAGATGGAAGTAAGGGTCCTCTGCTGAATTCAAGATAAAAAAATGTAGATTGAGTTTTTGAAACTAGAAGAGAACTGCCTCATCTTTAATAAAAGAAAAAGAAATCAACCAGAAAGTAATTTCAGCAGAGGAGTCTTTTGGAAGGAATGTGTTACGCAAACCAAGTTTCCAAGGAGTCTGTAGACAAAACAGACTTTAAGACTTGATATGCAAAATGACTTGGGTTCTAGTGCAATTATTGGTGTGTGTATGTATTATCAATAAGCTAGTGTAA
Organism: Haliaeetus leucocephalus; assembly: GCF_000737465.1. NCBI lineage: Eukaryota > Metazoa > Chordata > Aves > Accipitriformes > Accipitridae > Haliaeetus > Haliaeetus leucocephalus. The sequence continues at coordinate 3,947,066 of NW_010973333.1, forward strand.
AGGATTATATGGATCTTTGAAAAAATCTTTTTGTGAGTGTTTAGAAAGATTGACAATACACTGTGTGACACCAATGTATTGGAAACAAGATTTTGTGTTTCAGATGACCTGTAAAGTTCTGGATCTGGCCTCGGAATATGGGTCAGATCTTTGAGAGCTGTGGGAAGGTCTCAATTCTGGACAATAATGAACTGATGAAATAATTCTAGTACCTCATTTTGGTTTTTGTTTGTTTGCTGAGGATCTTAGTGGGCACATGTCCTTTCACTCTTCGTACATTCTTCCACTATGGATACATGGCGCTTTTTATTTTTGTATTGTTTCCTGGCTTGCTTAGCAGGTGACTTGCTGAGATGACCGCTGCTCATCGTTGGCAACTGAACACTGTGGCTCCATTATGGGATTAAATCTTTGATTCAGAAGTCATTAGCTTCATCCTCGTTGACCACTAAGTACTGAAATAAGTGTTTTCCATTTTATATTCTGTTAGCTCCTACAAGATACAACTTGACTTCTAAAGCATGTTAGTATTTAATCATAATAAAAAAAGGGTAGGTCCCTTACCTGAATACTTAGATAAGAACTTTTTTTGTCTATATAGTGTCTGCTTACTGATTACTCACTTGGAAACACAGATCACTGGAGTATGGGAACAATTGTCTGCAGTGATTCTGGATTCAGTTTCATGATAATATTTTCCCTTTTACTTGTTAGCATACTTGCATGCCTATTCCTGCCTTCACTGATCTTATAAAAGTATTGGTTCTTTCCTATTCTTGCTTGCCAAAAAGTCTTAAGCTAAATTAGTTGATGAAAACGTCTCTATTCTGCTGATGCTGAGTCAGAAGTGTTTATTTAAAGACGATGAATTTAGTAATCATCAAACCATGTTTAAATCATCAGGAATGCTAATTATAGATAGACTAACCTATATTTCTGAAATACTTAATGACTTGAAGCCCAAATCCTTCTTGCTTAAGCTAATAAATGCATTGGTTTCAGTTGGAAATGGGTGACACTATAATTCACAAAAGACAAAAGTAGTAATTATCTAGATGAAAACGTGAAACTTCTATCCCATGATATGGGGGGAGAGAAACTGAATGAAATTCTCACTGTCTTCTATGCTCTTTAGTGCAAGAAAGGAATAAAAATCTTTGATACTCTTTATGCTATATATGTAATTTTGGCTATTCCGTGTTGATGATACTTTCCTGTGTTTTGGTAGATGTTGACTATTTATAGCTCTGCCTTTCTGACTCTGCTAACTTTTTTGTTAATTCTCATGGTTTTTTTGGCATTTTTATTAGCTAATATTTGAGGATTGTACTGTTGATTATGGGTAGTGTGTTTGAGAGTCAATCTGAGGATGAAAACAAGTCTTCCATTTAGCTTAACAGCTTATTCCATCACTTTATTTCAAGTAAGTATTTATAGTGGTAGTATCCATCACTAGCTATAGTAACTTTCCATTGAAAGCTAATTCTGAGATGCAGCTATTTTAGAGAAGAATGAAAAGCTGTCTTCTGTGTGCAGACAGGGAGACAGTAAAGCTTGAGTCTAAATTGTGATCATTTAATTTTTGTCCATTACATGTGATGAGAAAATGTCCAGATTGTTGTGTCTGCCCTTTGTTAATCTGGAAGTTCCATTTTCTTAATGATTGTGAAACGTAATGACGGTGTAATGGTCTTGCATACTGATGTGAAGATTTTACTGAAAATAGAACACTCTTGTATTTTCAGAGACCAAAATGCCATTTTTTCTGGTTTTGCTTTTAAAATGAATGGAAACCTGGGTACTTCCTAGTAAGAATCTATGAAAAAAGGGAAGAAGATGAAAGAACTTCAATGTCTGACTAATTTAGGTGAAGAATCTGTCCCGTTGTGCATGATCTGCTTTCAGAACTGATCACCAATTCTAGGGAAAAGTCCTATTTAATTACAATCAGTTGAAAAATGATTCAGTGCAGCTTTCTAATATGGAAGCATTTGAACTTAGTGGACCCTTACATGTTATGCTAACCGGTGATAAATAAAATTAATGTGGAGCAGGCAGGTACAATTACTCAAGTTGCTGTTACTATGTCTGTATTCAGGGTGTTTATGAATGTTCTTACGTCAAATTTTAAATGGAAATAATGAGTCTGACGGGCTCTACTGGTACAAACAAGGCCTTCAGTATACTTTATTTTTGAAAGTGGAATGTAAAATAAAAAAAAATACGTGTTTCACTGTAGACAAAATGGATGTATTTTATGGGCTGAGGGAATTCTTTTATTGCTGCCATGACTTTTAAGTTATTTTTCTAGTAGCTGTAGCATTACAGTGGCTTCAGGAGAAATGGTAGAGATGGCATGTGAGATCAAATACTGCTAAATTTGCAAAATCGGTATTTCTCACAAATGCTATGGGAAATTCTATGCTGTTAATGAAGATAAATTCAATATGGCACTCTTGCTGATGAAAGACAGACTTACTCAATCACCATGGATGATATATGCATTGCTACACCTCTTCTTTCCCTGCTAACCTACATCTCCAAGTCCAGTTTTAATATGGATGCATATAAAGGTAAGACTGTCTTTAAGATGTTTGAAGCTTCTGTGAGAGCTTTGGTAAAGAAATGATTATGAATGGTGACTCCCCTGAAAAGAATGGGTTTATCAGAGGTTTTCTTAAATCCTCCCCAAGATTCAAGGATCAAATATGCACACGTTTTCTGATACCAAGTGTGAGCCTTCTCTTTTAAAGTTGGGAAAAAACCCAGGATTTTTATCTTTATGGGAAAAACCTTACTCCCAGCACCTATTATCTAACTCTATTCTGTGAGTTCCTGTTGCGTCAAATTACCCGTGGGGGTTTTTTTGGTGTGGGTTTTTTTTTTTCTGTGACCTGAATATCTCAAAACTTTGTGACAGCAGGGGATTGTCACCTCATTAAACTTTTGTACGGCTTTGGAGCCAGGACAGTCGGTGTTTGAGAACAAATGAGTCTGAGCATCAGAAGAATGTTTTGTGCCTGTGTAGAGTCCCAGTTCATAACTGCCAAGTTTAGGCAACTGCTTATCTTTGGGCTATTCTTAACCTCAGCAAACATGTATTGCAAACATTTCTAGCATGTCTCTAACCTTGCTGTTAGAGCTCAGTCTGGAGTACAACTTCTAGCATTAAAAAAAGGAAAATTCTGTCATAACTGTGTGACCATCAAGTTATTGAAACAGTAGAAATGTCAATCTTTAACTCATAGAAGCTATAGAAAGACATTCGGTTAAGTGCGTGGTTACTATTGGCAGTCAGTGAAGGCAAGAGTGCTTGGGATTCAAAAGGTAACTGGGTCTTAATAGACTTCGAAAATACTTAAAATTGTAGTTGTGTAACATGGCCATTTTAAATGAGATGATACAAGGCTAAGATATGTCTCCAGTTCATTTATGTAGTCTTCATACTTCATGTACCCTGCGTTCTTCTGTGTTTTTTTTTCCTGAACTAGCCATTGGTGAAATTCATTTCTATGTCTCTTAAATTCATTTCTGCATCTTTTAATGTTGGTGTTTCTGTTCTTGTGTTCTGCTTTATTTTGCTTTTGAGGTCTAGAAGGGACTGTAGAGAGCAGTACCCACAGAGTTACTAATCAAATACATAACTTTGCACTTTAACAAACTGTTAATCGTGGTTTAATTCAGGCAGCATTCATCTAAACATTTGGACTGAAACAGGGTGATATGTTATGAAGGGAATAGTCCCAAGATATGCAGGTGTTTGTAGAAGTGGTCGTTTGAGTGTTACAGAACAGCACCAAAACATATAAAACTCATGCAGATTCATAGGTAGGTTTTTAACATAAAGTTAAGACCAAAGTATTCTAATTTTCACCTGCCTTTTTTTTTTTAATATTACCTATAGCTGCCTGTTAAACAGACCTGGCATTTTTAAAATGGATTCTATTTAGTCTTAAGTCTGTAGTCCTCAGAGCATTAACATTTTGGATCAGTCTCTTGCCATGGTTTTTTAGATAGGATCTCTCTTGCCAGTTTGGATATAGCCTTCTTTCAATGCTGTCTGCACCCTGGATCATGACATCACACCTAATTACAACATAATTGTTTGTGACTGTTGTTTTTAAATATGTAATTGGATCTTACTAGCATGATATGGTGGTACGGTTACACTGTCTTGAATTCTTGGTTTCTGGGTGCTTTGGAGCTAGAACCTAGTCATATTTACATTTGCAAGGCAAGCAAGTAGGGTTTCATCTGGGACAATACCATAAAACCAGTTGCTGCCTTCTATGTGACTGATGTATTTGGTCCTCTTTTCTCTGTCACTTTTCACTTTGATACCCCCCCCCCCCCCCAGCAGTTCAAATTTAATTTGGGCATTTCTGAAAAGGTTTCATGTGCTGAGTTTCTTGCTCTCTTTAGCTGCTGCGTTGTTTACCCTGGAAGACAGAGGGAATGTGACTTCTCTCCTTAAAAACATCCAGGAGGGAGAAGACTTATACTTCTTATTTTTCAGGCTAGTGTCATCTCTTAGCTTAAACTGTTGCAAGAAAATGGGTATGACATGCTAAAGGCTACTGCTATTGGAGAGCTGAGATTCTGGTTTGGCCTCCAACCAGGAGTGCAGAAGCCAAATAGCTGAAGTAATTTTTAAAACAGCTTAATATAAGGTATGTTCTGAGGAGTTGCCTGCTGTACTTCTGTAACTGTACTTTTGATGAGCCATACAGTTTTTCCTGGTTCTCATATCCTAGAACTGTAATATTTGGGAACCAATTGCTAGTTCTTCTGATGCTCTGTTGTTTTCCTTTCTGCTGTTTCAGAAAATAACTCATGCTGTTTTAGTTGAGGGTTGCTGATGTGAATTGCAAGGTCCATATGAAGTCTGCACCATTTTTGTTTGCTGCTCTTCAGCATTCCTAAGGCTGAGTCTTTCAGATGGCACCTTCCAACTTGTGGTGGTCTGTCAGGGTAGTAGTGCTCATGAACTTTGAGGTCTGTCTGTTCTTGTTCAGTTGCTTTGGAAGGCAACCTGATCTACTTTTGAAGCTAGCCCTCATTTGAGCAGGAGGTTGGTCTAGATGAAAGCCAAAGAACACTTCCAATCTCATTTTTTCTATTATTCTGTGGTTGGTAGCACCTGTATTATTATACTTCACTAAGTGGTTTTGAAGGCTTCTATTTTTAGCTACTTTTCTTGCTTTTTTTCTTTTTATTGGACCTGCTGTGTCATTACTTGTTCCCATACGTTAAAGATATAAACTTCAATTCTCTAACTGGCAGAACCTATAGGAAAAGACATTTGGTCAGTTAAGAATACTTGCCCTTCAGTATTCTTCTTTCTGTGCATCCTGTCAAGGTCCATTTTCAGAGAGTTTTCTTGTAACTTTATGCAAAGTAGAGAGTAGAAGGAACTCAGGCACTTGAGAAAGTAACCAGGAAAACTAAGGCAATTCACTGCAATAATTGAATAAAACATTGCTTTCATAATTAAAAGTGTAAATACGATTTTGATCAGATAACTCATGGAGTCTACGTGCAGTATTGAAACTACAGTAGTAGACAAAGCTCTAGCTTGGCACAGTAACAAAAGATTCAGACTCTTGTGTCAAATCCTGTTATGACAGTTGATTCATTACTAAATTTGGAAGGGTAGACTGAAAAAAAAAAAAAGCCTTTTTTTAATTGAGTTCACAATCTTGCAGGCACATCTTTTTCTGCAAAATACCATGTTCCAGTGCGTGTGTAGGTAAGTCAGCGAGGGGGAAGGTGAGGTGGAGGAGCTTAAAAAAGTCAAGACTTAATCCCTTTTTTTTTGTGATAACCTCTGCCGTGTCTTCAGTCGCTTGGATTTCTGAGCATATGGATCTTCTGAAGTAGTTGGAGTGAGTGATTGAGGTGATCCCAGGTCTTTTTTGATGATGTTGTCTTGTCTTAGGAGCTTTCACGCTGCTGGGCTAAGTAAACTAACAATAGTTTCCATTAATGCTTGACCTGGCAATGTGTATGCTCTGCCTCTTCCGAGGAAGGCCAACGTTACTAACAAAACAGTGCTGACATCACTTTTATACTAGTGATGCTTCTGGCAGTTGAAGAACAAGTCTTTGCCATGTTGGCTGATGCTCTGTTAAAACAAACAAACAGAAAAAAACAAGGAAGGAAAAAAACAAAAAACAATACCTTCAAGTGTTTGGGTGTTCATAAAAAGGAAAAACACTGAAGTACATACTCAGCAGCACTGAAAAAGGTTGCATGGTGGAGTACTCTTTTTTTTTTAAGCTTCTTATCTTTCATAAGAAACATTTATTTTTATTTTTTAAATTATAAAATCTGACTTTTTTCACTGCTAGAATATACTTTTAAGTCTCAGAAATTAAGACTCTCTAAACTCTGTGTTCTGACATAACAACCTCACTTGTGTGCTTATGTACACACGCACACACACACACTTGCGTGTGTTTTCTTAAGCTAGGTTCAGCAAGGGCTTGTTTCTTCCTCATAGTATCCCTGGGAGTAGTGGCAGGATTTGAGTGCACAGCGTCTTGCTGCCTTAGTACTTGCTCAAAGGTAACTGCCAGTGAGCAAAGTTGGACTGGGTTGGGGGGGGAGAGTGCAATGACCCTTTGGCATCTTCGGCTAGAACAACATTTTGGATTTTTTGATTTTTTTTTTTTTGTCCTGTCATATGCTGTGAGGCTGGCACAAAGGATGAGGGTCATTTCTCAATAAAGCTGCAATGCTGTGGGCATGTTTGTTGTGGGTAAGCTAATGACCTCCTAGCAATGGAAAGTAGTAAATTTAGGGGAGTTTTCAGGAAGACACCAGAGGGAATCTAGTAATCCAATTAGTATAAGGATTACTTTAATCTGAGAAGTGACATTGGCTTTTCAGTGGGGAAGGGAGAAGGATTTTTAAATATATTGTGAATCCAGTGTTTTGAAGGGGGGGGGGGGGGAATAGGTCTCTCTTATAAGTTATGCCTCCATAAATTGAAATGCTCTTTTTTTTTTTTCCTTTCTCATCAAGTGTGGATGTTCTGGTGTGACACCAGTACCTTGCTAGCCTTGTCTGTGGCTTTCTCGCTGATGAGAGGACTGAGGGAAGGGAGGACATTGTTCTAGCTTGACTTGAGTTGGCAAGCATGGTGTACTGCAGCCTGTCTGCTGTGGTGTTTTGGAGGTTAACTCTCCCAAGAAAAACATAGTGTGCTCCCAATCTGATTCGGATCACGGTCTCTTTCTGCCCCCATTCACAAGCAGGCTCCCGCAATCAGAGCTGCGCTGGCTTCCTCTATGTATGTGGAGTACAGCAGAGATTTATCTGGGCTTCTGCATGCACACAGCCTTAAATATTTACTCAGCGGGAAAACCAACACAGGTTTTGGCCCTGAGCTCTTTTTAGACCTGAAAGTGCAGCAGGTGACTCTGATGGATGCCCTGGGGAAGGGGCACGCTGGGGGGGTTGGTGCTGTGTCCCCGAGGCACCCACTTTTTCGGGGCAGTCAAGGAGGGGAGTTGCTGGTGGGAACATGGCCCAGGGCAAAGATTTACTTGCTCAGGTTTTCTCTAGGGCTCTCTGTCCCTGCAGGCTTCCCCTTGGCATGGTTTTCATGCATTGGCCCTGTAGTAAAAGAAAACGAACCGGAGGAGGATATAAAAACCAGGTAGGAGGTGCGTGGCCTGGGCCGGGGGGGATGGAGAGCAGCTGGGGACAGATGTGGCCGGCAGGTCCCTGTGTCCCATCTCCAGGCCGTGCTCCGCCGTCATCCAAGAACCCACTTTGCGCTGCGAGTTGGGTTTTGTCTGCAGCACCACCGAGTGCTGTCGCGGGGGTCAGGGGCTCTTATGTCCCCAGCTGCTGTGTTAAAAAAAAAAAAAAAAAGATATTTCTGTGTCTGTACTTTTGGCCATTCTCTGTGTGAACGCAGGCAAAACCGGCCGGTTGGGTCTCGGTTTGCGGACTGTTTTCAGGGCGACGCAACGTTTTTTTTTCTGGAGGAACGAAGGAGACCTCGGACGGCTCCATCCCGTTTTATTTGGGGGTGTATCGTGATCGATTCGTTCTGTTTACGGTGAGTTTTTAGGGCCGGTATAGAAGCCGCTCCGTGCCCGCAGCTCCCCGGGCAGCCCTGCCGGCTTTCACCGGGGCTCGGCCCGCCGGCGGCCGGCACCACGGCGCCCCCTGGCGGCCGCGGCGAGGCACCGGCCGGGCCGCCGGATCCCCGCGACCGGGCGAGCTCTCCCGGCGCCTACGGGAAGGGGGTCCCGTCGTCTCCCCCCCCCCCGCTCCGTGTCCCCCCTCCTCTGCCCCCCAAAAATCCGTGTCCGTGCAGAGAGCCGGTGGGGGGGGCGACCCCACAGTGCATGGAGCGGCGGAGAGGAGCGCGGCTTCCCTCCGGCAGCGGCCAGGAGGTGGCGGGGTTGAGTTACTGCTGGCCTCCCTCCTTCCTCCCGCGCCGTCGGCAGCCGAGGGGTGCGAATGAACGGTTCGGGCAGCGAAGGAACGTTTTGGCCCTAGACTTTTGTCAAAATTCTCTAAATTTTGTCGAGTTGACGCGGAGAGGATAAGTAAAGCCATGTTCGTGTGGAAGTAGCATCCTCAGGAATTGCGAGAAACTGGCCATAACTTGAGGTTTTGTGTTGGTTTTTTTTTTTTTCCTTGGTGGAAGCTTAATCTCAGGAGTGCAGCCGCACTGAATGCGGTATCAGCGGAAAGGCCTTGCAGAGGGGAAGAGGGTCAAGTCCTCGTTTCCTTGAAAAAAGGCAGTGGAGTTCAGTGGTGGCTGAGTGAACAAAGTAGGCAGAGTATGAGGCATTTGCATGATTTAGCGTCTTCATTTTCCCCATGAGATCTTAAATGTTCTGAACTGTTGATTTGGCTTTTACTCCTAAGTAGATTGTTTCACTAGAAGCAGGATTCAGTCTGAACACCATTCAATAGCCAGTAAAAACCAGAACAGCTTTGGTCAAGAATAACTCCTATCTGCATGTACAGGTAGTCAGAAACACAGCTGTATCTGCATCTGACCAAACTAACAGCAGTGGGTTGAGGGAAGGAGCGGTGATGCTCCACTATGATCTACAAGGATGCAGACTGCTGGCATATGACAGTTGTGAAATGGTACTCACTAAATTAGGCAGAGCTTTCCACTGGCCTTATATACCTTATATTTTGTGGGGTGGTTGATGGAAGTAGCTAATAGCATTGCAGTTGCTTTTTCTGACACCATATCTGGCTATTTTGCATTTACGTATGATGGTGATTGATTCTGCAGAGTACTGGTTTGGGGTTGCTTACTTAAAAGCTGAATAAAATGAAATTTAACATAGAAGATATTTAGAGCTAGACTTCTGGGGAGAAGTCATCATTAGGCATTTGCCTGACCTCTGCAAACCAGCTGTGTGTCTCTGACTAGAGGAGTGGCTGCCTCTCCAAGCCCACAGACCGTGACAGGAGGGAAGCATCAAAGGAAGGAAAGGCATCCTTAATTATTGTTGTCATTTAATAAATCCCAGGTAGAATCATTAATCGTAGAATTCCATGATGCTTGGGAGAAAAATATCTTTCATGTTCAAGTTCCCAGTTGTAAACGGGGAGGCTTTTGTCTTGGCATGACTGCGAAAGTTAATTCCACATATAAAGAGTCCTCCGGGGCAGGGTTGGTGTGGATAATGTTGAGCCTTCCTGCAGTGAGACTGCGGACTTTCTGGTTACATTTCTGGAATCATTGTGCACTTCTGATTCCTATTTTTGTGTGCAGTATGCTATATGGCAAGTTTAAAAATACGCATGACCTCTTTGGTTTTCCTCAAACGTTATGTATATGGTCAAAGGATAGTTTTGGGTTTTGGTTTGTTGGTTTTTTTTTAAAGACGTATTGCTATTTTAGGTGCCTGTTATCAGTGGCAGTTTCATCTTAATATAAAACTAAGTTAGTGCAGAGATAAAGAATAAGAAAACCAGAAAAAGTTGCTTTTGTGCATTTAGAGGAGTGTTTGTATCAAAAATGGGTAATTTGTGTTTCATGGTTGTTGTATGGAGACATAGGAGTGTTTTGTAGGCAGCTGAGCTATTCTACAAATAGGGGCCTTGAAGAAGAAAAAAGCAGCCCCCTAACTGGTGAACGAAGGGAGTCTCAAGTCAGCATGAATAACCACTTGCTTTAAAAAACAAAATGTGCTGGGTGGAATACCTTTTAATTCTAGTAAAAACTTTTTTATGCATGAGCATAATGAGCAATTTGAAGACTATCTAATTTTCTCCTAATTCAGGTTGGCAAGAAAATAACTGAGACAAGTGATAAAACAGAATTAAGATGTAATGTTCCAGTTTCTTCAGATACCTTTTGCTGTGCAATTGAACAAAGGTTCAGGTCTTTAAAAAACATAAACCAGCTGTTCTTCTTGAGGGCAACAGGAGTTGTTGGATTTTTGAGCACTTCTTGAGAGCTGTTGAGCTGAATGTAAAAATATCTGAACTTAAAATGGTTTTAGGGTTAGTCTGTGCGTTTCAGGATAATGTATAAAGTTTTTTAATTGTTGGGTGGTTTTTTTTCCCCCAATACCTTTGGCTTTTTTAAAGGTGCCAGACTGATCTTTTTTTGTGTGCTGTGGATCTCAGCTTTCTTTACAGTGTGGTATGCTAGGAGGAACAATTTTTCTCCATTCTCTACAGAGACAGCCATAGCTCAGATTAATTATGCATGCTTGGTATTTGTTGCCCTTGCCCCTCCACCCATCTCCTTACACTACCCTCATGCTTGGAACTTGATTGCCAATTGTGTCTTCTGGTGGGTGGCGGGGAAACACGTCGAAGGTTTACTGTGTGCCAGTCTACTAAAACAAAGGGAAAAGTACCAGAAAGGACGGAGAAAAGAATACGGGGGAGGTGGGGAAGGAGAAGTGGACCGGGTCAGAATCTAGGAGAACAAAGCACAGGAACAGATAAAGTGCTACTAAGCTCCTTCACAGTAAGGGCATCAGCTTGAGTAACCTTGTGAAGTCAGAATGTTGTTAGGTGCTGTGCCTAATGGCTTTTAGCTACCAGAATTCTTAGTCCACTGAATTGATTTTGTTTGTTTGTTTGTGGGTTTTTTGTTTGTTTTATGAGCTTCCCTTTTAGAGTTTGGCTTATGCTGGACACTGGAAAAACTGCTTTATAAGAGGGGAGGATATTTATAAAGGCTAACCTTAGTGCGGGACATTCATTGTGTTGGGCTGCGGCTGTGATTAGTGGAGAGAAGGGCAGGGACAGTGCGCCTTGGGCTGGGTAGTACCCTCTAGACATCAAAGCTTGCCTATGCTAAAGTGAGCTTTGGGAAACACCTCTTGATAGCCAATATATGAATTACTTTCAGTAAAATTGCAAACAGACTTTTTTAATCATGTGCTTATCTTGAAGGGTTCCTTTGAATGGACCAGACAGTGTCACAGTGACAAATCCATGACTTAACCATTTTTTTTTTTTAATAAAATAGTTGGGTAATGCTATATCTGTGTCAATACCTCTTTGCTCCTAGGCACAAATGATTCAGTCACTTCTCAAGTAACCTTGAAGTAACAGGTTTCATGTTAATTGTACTTGCTGTTGTGTATCTCTTAATATGATAGCTTTGATTATAATTTAGGTTTTTTTCTCTTTTCTGCTGTCCTTTCTGCCTGCCTGCTTATCTTCTTTGGAATGTGGTTCTTCAACTGTTCTGATAAACTTCTGACACAGGTAAATATCAGTCTGTTTGTATCTGTATTTACCGAGCATGCCCTCTGCTTGCCAGTTTGCAATGAATCTTAAATCAGACATGCCACACACTTAGCTGTAGACTGGGAAAGGGAAATCCTACTGCCATGATGGGCATCATTAGAAAAGATGATTAGCCAGGAAAATGGCCTGAATATTTTCTTCCTTATCTGTTTTTCTTATTTCTTCTCCCCTTTTAACAACAACAACAACAATAAAACATCGTTAGACAATAACAACAACAAAATTTTATGTTTGCTTTTTGGTGGTAGCGCTTCCTGCCTGGTGTTTCCTGAAGACCTTATGCTGATAGTGGAGTTGGCCTGTGTGTGTGTGTAAGGAAGGGGAAAGCAGCCTTGAACGAAAAATGTTTATATATTCTCATTCTTCCCTCTCTGCCAGTCACTCATTTCTGCTTTCACTTTTATATTGTGCACATGGTGTAGCAGGTGATAATTTTTGGTTTTCCATCAGATCCAATGCAAAGGACAAGGCAAGAACATGTAGGTGGGATGAAGTAGGAGAACCTTTCATGGCAATTAGTTGGAGCCCATTGTGAAATACAATAGTGGAATATGTGTAATGGAGTGAGAGCAAAAGAATGTTATTTAACTGGTCTTGTTAGCTGCGTTCGTGCCTTTTATTAAAACATGGAAAGTTCAGCCTTTGTCAATGGAAAGCCTGTTGCCATGAATGCCTGAGCAGATTACTTACATCTTTGGACTTAGATCGGTATGTATGTACCAATAGGGATCACCGCAAATGTTTAATGGGATATTGAACTGTTCGCTGAAGGAGAAAGTAATAAACTTTGATTTTTTTTTTCAGGCACCTTGGAAACAAGAACTCTCAGTTCTTATAACTTGATAAATTGGTATTCAGAAGCCAGAGGTACAGAGACTTTTTGGAATACATTTAGAACCCATCATCCTTACTGCTTCTGGTGCATTTTTTTTGGTGAACAGGGTGAAGTGTTAGCCATTATTAACTACAGCTGAAATGCAGATAGGTCAGTAAACTAGCTTTGTGTCCGTCCATCTGTCCTCCCCACTCAATGCCTGCGCGCTCTCTCTTCCTCCCCGTGCTCTGAAGAGGAGTGAAAATAGCCCTGTATTGTTTGGAGCTTACACAGAGTGCCACTCTTAAAAAATCCTCATGCTTGTGGTGACTGAATCGGTTGTGATTGTGGAAAGGTGGGTGTGGGCTGGCTTTTTGCTTTTAATTGCTGCACTGTTTAACCCACCTCTACCGAATGGCAGCTGCCTTAGTGGGCTGTTGGTGTGATACTGAACTGCAGTGCTCCAGGCAGGAGAAATTTCATGGTGGAGAGGCTTTTGTGCATGGCTACAAAATGCAGGGCAGCACAGTTCAGAGCTGGATGAGTTGTTTTGGAATAAGCTACCCTAGCATTGCAGCCTTAGCCCTTTCCAGTGGGGTAAGATGAGCCACGTAAAGATCTCGGCTAAGGGATCTGTTTTACTTCTTGTACCTTGGACAGGTTGAAGTATTTCTCCAGCACATTGTATTCGGAGCATGCACTAAGGAGAGTTGTCACAGGTTGGATGTTTTTGCTCATGCAGAGAAGAGAGATTGAGAATCTGAAACTTCTGACTTTTTTTTCCCCTTTTCTTCCTCTTTTCCAAAAGCTGTCATTGTAAGACAGTGATGTCATGGTGCTGGTCTGCCAAGGGAAATTGCAGGGCTTTGGCAGCTGCTCGCTGTAGATTTAGTTTCTTAATCCTTCCCTTCCTATATTTCTCTTTTTCCAGAAAAACCCGGCACTTCCAGAAATGCTCTTTCTGTTTTTCAGATGTTATATTAAATGTACCAAAAAAATAACATCTGCTGTTACCTTTCTTTTGGGTATTTTTAGCCCATAATTCCTTTATCCTCTTCACTCCCTCATGTGGTTCCTGACCCTTCTGTCTTTAATGCCTTGCTCTCCTTGCTGTTGCCTCTGACTACTTTTTCTCCCTGTTCCTTCCCTGCTTCCACTTGCCTTTTTATTTCTATTCTTTTCTTCTCATTATTATATCTTTTAGTTCACTGATGTGTTTTTCTGGTTTCCAAATCTGTAGTTAGATGGCTTTTCTATGATTCTGTTATTTAATATTTATTTTAATGATAAATATATTTCTCAGTCTTGTCAATAGTAGCGTATATAAAAATAATCTCTATTCCTCTGTGAGATGCAGTAATACTCTTCCAAACCTCTATTTTGGTCTCCCAAATAACCTCTATGGCTTTTACTTACCTGATTAGAGCAATAATTTCAAAAAAAACCAACTGATGATTACTGGTTATGGAACTGAAGTCCCAGTTTCTGGTTTAAAAGAGGGGCATTTCAGCACATCTGCAATGTTGTCACATTCTGTGTTCCCTACTGATAAGGGAAGAAATGAGAATATAGTCAGAAGGGTTTAGAAGAAAATGCTTTGTCAGAAGCAGCTAATTTCAGAACCGCTTGCTGTTGTTATGTGGCCAGATAAGAAAACTGAAGGTTGTGACTTTCAGTCTTTTCTGAAATGAACATTGCTGAATACATTCAATTTAGAAGAATACCAAAATAGATACAGGGTAAGAGCTGTGTAAGAGTTAAATGTTCACAGTAGAACTAATCAAGTATAGGATTAGCAGTGTCTTCTAATGCCTGCTGAAGGAACTAATGCTTAACGTTAGGGTATTGCTGACACTTGAACTAATGTGGCTTAATCATTCATGGTGGGCCACTGATGGGATTCATTGCAGGAAAAAACCTTACAGTATCTGTGGCTTAAAATGGCAAGGCATTCAGTTTGCTACCTGCGGTGTTATTTTGTTGCTGCTGTTTTCCTGTCAAACCTCGTTAAGCACTTGCGTGCATTCAGAGAAATCGGCATATTTGAGTAGGTTTCACAGCATGGTGAAAATTACTTGTATGAGAACAGATTATGCACAGAATACTTGTCAGACCCTGAAGTTTCAGTTTGAGCAGCAAGTGACACCCTTCTTCCTTCGTGCCTGCATCGCCTGCGTCGTGCTGCTGCTGAGGGGTCCTGCTGCTATACCTCTGGTCCTGGTGGTCCAGGAGCTGAATGCTTGGGCCTGGGAGAGTGGCCTTCTTGCTGGTAGCAGTGGGTTTCTGGAGGGCTTTATTCTGGTTTAAACATCAGAGAATCACTTTCTAGCTAGTTCTCACTTTGCAGAGTTTCTGGCCTAATTGCGGAAGAGAATCAGGATGGTGAAGTGTTGCTCCCTCCATGGGAAAAAGTTGAGTGTGGCAGAGAAGCCCCGTCTGTCTGGTCTCCGCAGCTTGCTTTAGAGCGTTGAAAGTCATGTTACAACTGCTGTGCTCGATACCAAAAGGGGTTGGTTACTCCTGTATGAATTTCTGCTTGTGTAGTGTCTCAGAGGTGATGCTGCATCGTTTTGCTACTTGCCTCGTTTTTGAAGCAGCTTGACTTGTTAAAAATAAGATGCTGGCATCACAGACCCCAAAGCTTTTTGGGCCTGAACTGCTGCTTGAGTGCAGGCTGCTGTCTGGAATCTGAAAGGAGGACTGCTGTAGAGTTAAAAACTCTTCCTGTCTCGATAATAGTTAAACTACATTGTTGTAATTTAACTTACTCCTTTAATATGGATGTCACCAAATGCTTAAGGAATGTCAGCTGTAATTTAGTCTCATAAAGTTCCTGTGTTACCGAGGAGTTTCTGGTAACCAGAAATAGCTGTAACTGGTTCCTGTTAGCCCATACCTTGTGACCAGTCTCAGTTTGGAGGTGTGGGCAGGATGCAGATTTGGTTTGGAATAGTCCTGTGAAGGTTTTCTCAATAGGAAAGCCTTCTCTGTAGGAAGGCTTGAGAGTCCTGCTTCGTGCTGCAGTTGTCTGTTGAAATTCATTTACCCTGAACTGTGAGGCTCCATTTCATGGACTGTATGACTAGCAGCTTCATAGTTCTCTGAAGTTTTCTCTTGCATGCATAGGTTAAAAAAAAAACAACAAAACCCCAACACAACCAACCCCATGTGCATGTGTGTTGGGGGTTCCTTCCCCTCCAATCTAGCTGAATGTCCATAAATCCTTCATTATTAATTTTGCATTCAGCTGATGTAATGTGCAAAATAAATTGACAATCCCTTACAGCAAAAAAATGCTGAGCTGCTGTGTCAGTCCATGTTAATCAGGCTCCTGGTTAATCAGAGATTCTGGTGGTTTGGATTTCACAGGTGCTACAGCGAAGGAAAGGAGCACTCCCTTTAGACTAGGAGAGCATAGCATAGCCAGGGTAAAGAGATGCCTTACCTGTAGAAGTAGAGGTGCTAGGCATGTCTCCTGAATCTGATTTTACTGATCTCCACAGTACAAAAAGCAGGAACCAGTAAATATTTCAGTTGGCAATACATATTCAGTACCAATGCTCGAAATTATTTCTTCCCCTGAAGATATTTTACTCAATTATTTAAACATTTTTCTTTGTCCCAATGCTAACATAGTTTCACAGCTTGAATACACTTTGAGGACATTTGTTCTTTTGTACGGTTGAATGCTAGAAGTTCAGTGACTTCAGTTAGTGGAATGTAAAGCACTTGCTTGCAGATGGCTCACTGTGGTTCTTGGAGAAGACTGACTCCCTGTAGCTGCTCCTTCATGCTTGTGGTGGCTTCCAGGTGTTCATAATGTGTGTTCTTTTAAGTCAGAGAGATTCAAATTCATATCTCCTTAGTAGCCAGGGTGGTTGATGCTTCGTATTTGGTAGTTTGGAAACTCTCTCTTCCCTGGGTAATTAACTCAGAATTAGCCAACCAGAGTTTTTAAAAGTCTCAGAACTATGTGGTGTGTTTAATTTCTTTAAAAGAAAACAACTGGACCAGTTCTTGGAAGAAAGTTCTCTTGAGTTATTAAGCACTAAGTTACTCCTTTTTGTGCAGGAACTTCTCAAGCTGCTGGTTGCTGACAGGTAGGAGGATACTGTAGGAAAGTTGCGTTTATCTGCCTGCCTTTTTGGGTTTTCCCCCAGGCCTCTGCCTCTGGCCATGCCTAGAGGTGGCTCCTGGGCTAGATGGGTGTTTCAGACCCAGTATGATTTTTCCTGTATGTGTTTCTTGATCTTTCACATAGGGAGGATTTGCTTTTTGGCAGTATATGGAGTGGTACCAAGATGAAAATAAAAATTAAGTGTGAAACAACAGACTAATCCTGTGCAATTGTAATGCTTATCTTTGTGTAACTGAAAGCCTTACCTGATGTATTGCTTGGTGATGACTCTGAAGGATGTGTAAGAATTCCTCAGATGTTCAATTAGGATGTTAATAGCTAAAGACACACTTTTTTTGAGTTGCTTAATGATGGACTGAAATAAAGCTATCTTCTCTAACTGCACTTTGTTACATCTGTTCAAAATACAAAGATAGCAAAGGTACAGGAGTGACTTCTGCTGCTAGCATTTGGGAATGAGATAGTTCCCAACCCGCCATCCACACACTTGTCTTTGACTTCAGTGCTTTGGTTTTCATTATGGTGCAGATGTCTTTGTACAGCTTTTTGTACTTTTTACCTTCTCTCATTCAGTTTTATTTCCTTTGACAATCCAGCATGCATTGCTTCACTGATGAGTTCTAATGAGTATTTTGTGAAGTCAGATTTGGTTTTCGTGTGCTGCTGTCACTGAATAGCAGTCTTGCAAAACACTTTGTGCCAAAGTACTCCATAAAGATTGATTTAAGTTGGGGGGCGGGGAACAAAGCATTAAAAAACCCCATGTTATGATGCAAATTGTATCTGGGGCATCTCCAATAACAATAAGCACTGTAGCTTCATATGAAAGTTTGTTCTTTTTGAACCCCTAAAGTGATAGTCTTGGAGACTGTGCTGTAATCACAAAAGAAACTTTGGGAATCCTGAATACTGGTGGCTTTTATCAGTCTCGGATCACTCTTTTAGTAATTTAACCCTTAAATATCTTAAGGATTGCATGTTTGTAACTTTAAAGCTTCCAGAAGAGCTTGAATGTTTTTCTGGTATATTTTCTGCTTTGTCAAGCACTTGTATGCACATCAGAATTTTAAATTCATTCTTAGTTTGTTGCATCGCATCAAAATTGACATTGTTACTGTAGGGCTTTTTATCGCTGTAGTCTAAAGGTTGGCTTGTGCTTTATTTTCTGCTTTTTCCTGTGGTAAAGTCTGGATTATTCAAGCTGTCTCTGAAGTCTTCTATAGCATGCGGAAAATGAACCTGCTAAATGTTTACCCCATGAAGGTATGCCAGCTAACTCAGTGATGTGTGACATGCTCAGGAATTCGTGCTCAAGTGCTGCACTTCATTCAGACTGACATAAACAGTAAATTCTGTTGGCTGAATGCCAGATTCATTCACTTACCAAGTTCAATCTAAACTTGGGCTGATGTTTGGTTGGGGTTTTTTTTAAGCAAAACTGTCAAGGAGTACTGCAAGTTAAGTATCTCAAAATACACTCCCTCCTCCCCTTTGGACATAAGAGGTATGGGCAGGGTGGGGGGGACCTAGGTACCCTGACGCTATCATGCATGAAATCCTGTTCTTTTTTGTTTCATTAAATGCTAAAACTTACGCGTATCTGACATCCTAGTGTACCCACAGTGATAATTCATCTGTGCGCAATCTGTCACTTTATATAACAGCCACAATGGTTCAGGACAAAGGAAGGAAAGCATAGCTTGGTGCTGAATTCTTGAATGTGACAGGAGAAGAAAGAAGATCCTTGTACTTCAGGCATTTTTCGGTTGCAGCTAGAGGCTATTTTTCAAAGCAGTAAAAATGTTCCATCGCTTAGTTAATCCAGTTGACTTACAATTTCTTTGTGGTTTCTATTACCTGTATGTTGTTGACCTACACATAACTGAGCAATGTTTTTAATTACTTGAATGCACTGTAACCAGAATTGTCAAATTTATGGGAATGCTTACGAGAAAAATCACGAAGTTACTGGAATACCTGCCTCTGAAGTGGTTATGTTTTAACATTTAATTTGATTTCAGTCTGGTAACTGACAAAGCAAATCCTTTGCTGTTTTTCATGAAGGTGATAAATGGAACTGATAAGACTCCTCTGGAGCACAAACCCCCCAAATAAAAAGGTGATAAGTTGGAATTAGCTGCTTTTAGATCAGTGGTATAGAAACCATTTTACTTGGTATAATTGGAGAATTAGCATCAAATGAAGCCTGTGAGTGTTGCCTTACTGTAAAGTCGTCACTAGAATTGGGGCTAAAGTATGAGGAAAGGTGATGAGTGTTACCAGAGGTGGAGCTACCTGTGGCTTCTCTTCGTGGGCTTCTCTGCAGAATGAAGCAGCTGAATATATTCAGTAGTCCTGCATCATACATGCATATCTATATCTCCCTGTATATATTTGCCTTTCATTTTCAAACTGACTCTGGCATGACTTCTTTTAACAAGCAGAGCAAATTAAAAGGATTTTAACATAAGCTCATGAGGAGGATGCTGGAAAGATAGCTTTTTACAGTATTTTTTTTTATTTCTGAGTGGGCATGAGATGATAGTACAGTTGGTTATTTATCTTTCATAAATTATATTCAGTGCTTAGATTTGTGTCTCTTAAATTTATCCCCCCCCCGTAACCTAACATTTAATGATCCTTCTGGCTATAAAGGAAACCCAGATTTGAGTCAGAGCAGTTTTGGAGCTGAGCGATGTATTGGTCAGATGTGCACAACTTAGTGGATCTTGTTTTTAACTGTCTTGACACAGCCCTGATGGAGCTCCTGCTCAGAGGGCATCTTGGAATAGGAAAGGAGAAAGTAAAGACTGTCCACAGGAAAGGCTAACATCACTGCTTTCATCCCTTTCCTGCTCCAACATAGCACAATGTGGATTCATTGCTTTAGGCATCCTGGAAAACAGCTGTGACCGGTGCATGTACTATATGCACAACAGTCACGGAGAAAGATTGTCTTCCTAGCGAGTGTCAATTGTGCGGCTTTATAGAGGAGAATACAGGCAACAAAGATGGCTTACTGTTACTTACTCCTAGCTTACTGTTCCTTGAAAACCTGTTGGAAGTCCACTTCCTTCTACAAACCCCCCCCCCCCCCCGCCTTTTATATGTGGTTGTACCATGCTAGTCTCCACTTGAAGCTTTCAGGAGTAGCAAGCATCCCTCTCGTAGGGCTGTTATACCTGTCTGCCTCTTCTCCAAGGACCAAGATCCTGGAGTGAAAGTGCTCTGCCATCAGAGTGGTCCCACCTCCATAGCTTTTTGGAGGGAGCAAGAGGAGAATGCTCAAATGAGCCATGGCTGTTGCCCATTTCCATGCTCTGCTGAGGGAGAGAGGTTTGATGTAATGGGAAAAACATTTATTAAGTGCAACTTGTCTGCTTCAGTCTCCCTGGTATGCTTTAAAAGGAACGTGATGCTCTGTCCTTACAAGCCAGGCATACCAGACTCTGGGAAGACCATTTAGAAATATTCTGTGCTGCTTCACAGTTAGTAGCTCTGATGCCCAGTTTAAATAACCTGAATTTCCTCTTGGCTCTGGGAATGGGGAACTAATCCCACTGCACCCCTCACCCCCAGAAAAAAAAGAAAAATTGCATTATTTCTTTTTGCTTGCTTCCTTTCCACCTCCTAACCAAAATATTTCCTTTGTGTGATGGTAGACTTGTTGGTTCTAATAAGTAGGGTTGGTTTTACCCCTCCCTCCCCCAAGCCAGTCTGTTTTCTTTTATTGTATACTACCTGCTTCTCTTGCCATCATTCACCTCTTCAGTGCCTTGGCAAGGTAGAACAGAAATGCAGTTAAATAGTACATGGCCATACTCTGAGCCAACTTGTTTGGCCTTTCTATTTGGTTTCTTTCCTACATAGTCTTACAAGGCAAATCTTGAGGAAACACATCTGACATCGCTTTAGCAGTCAGCGGTAAGCCCAAGTAACATTTGCTAGGTTTGATTTCTGGTTTTGTCTGCATTTTTGTGGTCTCAGTCTGATGGAAGAGTGTACATCAATGCCCATACTCCCTTCTGTGGTGGGGGTTCCTGCACACATGCTGCAAGTAGCCGGCTATTTCCATCGTAAGGGGTTCCCTCTGGCTCTCCAGCTCACTGTAGACTAGGAAAGTGAAGGTTGTTCATTTCTCTACAATGTACCATGGACAGTCGACTCTTGTTTGCACTGAAAAGCATTCACCATGATAGAGGAAGGAATATATTTACATTGAAGCAATGTTGGATAGTGCTACCTATGCAAGTAGGCTTGTAGTTAACATGGTATAGATGTCCTGCAATGCACCAAAAATTCCTTATGGTGAGCTGTGTTTCTGCGAGGAAGAATATGCAATATTTGATTGAATTTGGGCTTGATACGTGACGAGTCGTTGTCTTTATCTGGCCTGCAGAAGACTGTAACTAGATGCATGTCTGTAACTCTTTGTCACAGGTTCTTGTTATAATAGCAGTCAGGGATAGGATTTGCCTGTGTAAAGCATTTCTGGCAAAGTGGGTACTGTCGGTTCTGTGTCTAATTACAGTTGCCATTAAGCGCTGGAACTTTGATTTGAGAAACTACACCTCGGCTGCCTTTCTCTAAGCAGAATTAGCTACCTGTAGCAATTAACATGTGCTTTAGAAAAAGTGGGAGCAGGCTGAATCAGCTTGAGACTTGGCGAATTTGGCAGTGCTGAAAGAAGATGCATTTGTTTGAGATTTGAAAACCTAATCATGAAGATTTTAATCTCTCTTGATGCTTTATGTAACAGAACACCATGTGATCTCAGGATCTGTGGTGTCGTCACTGTTTGCCCTTCTTGTTTTTGTTGATCATGACCAACCACTATTAAACTCTGCAAACTTTGAATAGAAGCAAGTGGATAATCTTTAACGGGCGAGGCTTTGTGATTCTTGAAAGTGCTGTGGAGTTCAGGACCCGTGGTTAATAGTGGAATGCTAATGCTAATCTTACGGCTGCCAAGGACCGAGAGGTATTTCTTCCGACCCTCCATCTCGGGAGAAACTAATCAGCAGGTACTAAATAGATACATCAATGAAAGTGACACTTCTCCAGAAACAAGGCTCTGACCAAATAACCATGAAAGTGTTATTCTTGGAACTGGAACAGCATCTAAAGAGGTATTTATAAAGTTTTTAATTTTTAGATGCTTGATTTACTCATCTTCCTCTGCTTTAATGATTTCTTAAACTATTTTGTTTGAGCAAGTACTTAAAAATGCTTCTCCTAAACCAAGGTGCTTGGCACTTGTTAAAACTATTTCAAACTGTTTCAAGCTAGGAGTGTCATACTGCTTGAGGGTACTGTGTCACGCAGAGTGGTTTACTTATTCACTGAAAATCGACATGTCTTGAAATCTTTACCACAATATTTAAAATAATCCATATTATAAAATGTTTGCCATTACAGTACTTTTCTTTCCTCTTTTCAAAAAAAGTTATTCTAATTATTCCAAATCTTAAGTAATGTAATGCTAAACCAAAAATAAGAATTTATCATGATTTGAAACTTATTATCAAACAAGTTCATATTCATTCAAATATTTTTTCATACATAATGTATACTATCTTCTGTCTTGTCACATGTCTAAAGAAAAGTTTAGTTAATTGGTTTTGTTAAATGTTTGGAGAGGCATTGAAATACAGTTTAGTCTTCTGCAAGTTACATTTATTAAACCTCCTTTTCCATATAAACAGTGAAATATGAAATACATGTTTTTGATCTGGTTCCTTTCTAGTGTTTAAAAGAAATACCAATTAACTTGGTGAATGGGAAGAATTAGTTTATTGAGCTAAAAATATATGACAGTGGGGGGAGGAAAAATGCCCTGACTCTTCATGTTGTAGAGTTGTTGTTCTGTGTACAGAAGGCAAATATCCTTCTGTGGGAGGGAGCACAGAATGTGTTCTTCATAACTTCTGATCTCTGAACTGGTGCTTTTTGTTATGCCACACCCTTAAAATCCAAAAGCTTTGCTTTTATCATGTAAATTTTGACAAATACCAGTTAATATATTTCACGTGATATTCTTGTCATGTTATGTTTGTGATATTGCCTGTGGTGAATAGCTTTCCTCTGTGAATGGTGTCTCTTTAAAGAATATAAATTTATACATTGGAAAACTTTTTTTTGAAAACTCATTTTTAATTTCTTCAGCAATCGACAGTATCTGAAAACATGCTTGAAGTTTCAAATGAATGTTAAAAATTACACTAATTCATCTGAACGCCTAAGGAACCAGCGTAATGGAAATCTTTTATAATAGCAATTGAACTATAATGACAACAGTTATGTTATGCTTGAGCAGCGTGTGTATACAGCAATGACCTGTGTCATTATGTATTGCTGAACAAGAAAAGCAGCATTGAGAAGATTGTTTCCTACCACGAACCACGCTATTCCACAAAAGTGTAGTGAAAAAAGTGTGATGGAGTAGACATGTGGTTTTCTTTAACCTTTCTTCATTATTAAGAGGTTTTGCTATAACTGATTTTTACTGATGCACCTGGCAGCATGATGTAGCACCTCTAATCATAAACCAAAATCTGCATCTGTTAGTGTCGTATAGAAAATTTGGATGATTTCTCCTGTATTCTTATCCAGCAAGCTACTTCCTGTTTACTTCTCACTTGCTTTTGTTTCCTCTAGTTTCTCTTGCAGAGACGCTGGTTTTGCTCTAGTTGTTTTTCTGGTGAATTAAGGCTGGCTGACTGTCACGTCACCATAAATTGCAAATGAAGGAGAAACTTTAACCTCTCTTGCAGCTGTTCTTGGCTAATGTTGCATGTGGTTGTATTTTCTTTCCAAAACTGACCCTACTGAATGCGTGGGCCAAATCCAAAGAAGCATTTGGCTTTTTCCGGGTTAGAGGCAGAATCTCTTTTGAGAGTGAGTGAAGTTGTGTGCGTCCTTCTGGAGGAAGGAGGAGCGGTTCCCAGGTCAGGCATCGCATTTAAAACTTTTAGGATACTGACACAGTGGATCTTCTCCTACTTGCAGTCCTTGGTCAAGGGCAGTTTACAGCCTACTGAGAAGGGCTATTACTCTTAAGGAAATTAAATACTTCATACTTTTTCATTTTAAGCGTTGGCTGCCAGAATGAAGTCCAAGATCTAGAGTTCAGGCACTGGACCTCCACCAAAGTGCTTTGGAAAAGTGATCCCTAATGTCTTTGTGCTACTGGGTAGCTGTCTAGCACTAGGCAGCTGGAAATGGTGATTATATGGGAGTGCAGGAGCTCCTACTTGTCTTGTAGTGCAGACCACAGACAAGTGGCTGTGTCCACTTGAGATCCGGTGTATATCAGCACCTCTCCATATTCGTACTGAATGAATGGTGGTGTGGCATCCTCCATATTTCTTTTTGAAACTTGGTTGGAAATGCAGATGATGTGAGCATCAGCGGGGGGGGGGGAACCAAGTCAGAAGATCTTTGAGCCTCTAGTTATGGCATCAGCTGGGAGAAGGGTGTGCTGGATGCACCCGCTAACTGTTGGGATGCTTAAGGTGGGCTGTAGTTGGTTAACATACATGAACAATACTGAAGGCAGGGGCAAAAACTACTGGGTCTTGCGCTATTATATTTAGGTCATCCCTATCCGAACTTCAATAACTTCAGTTTGTTTAAAGCGTACCTTAGTAAAGGGCACCAGTCTCTATCTGATGATACCAAGGGATAGAAAACCCACTATAGTCCTTCTTACTGTTTTTAAAAGGCAGACTTTAATTCATCATTAGATAAATATTAAATAGATGCCCTCTAATATGAAAAACCAAAAATCTGACAGCCCCTGAAACCTAGTATTTACTCTATTTAAAAGTAATTGTTCATGCTTAGTTAAATCAGGTCAGGGTCCTTCCAGGGTTTTCAAGGATCCTTTGAAGTACCTTGACATCTTTTAGTCTTATCAGTATAAGTAAATTCCCTCAACCCCAATCTCTGAATCAGTTCGATGGTTCTTTTCTACCTGTTTCAGTTTATCAACATCTTGTTTTAAAATGCTGAGTTCTTCAGTAATGGGGCTGAAAAACAGGTTTGGGCAAACTAATTCAAGGCAGGAGCCTATCTCAGTTGCACCAGTGCTACCCTGTGACTCAAAACATTCACTTAACAAATATTTTTGTTTATAGCTGTCGTGATTGCTTGTACTTGAACTGCTGATTGCTGTTACGGTCTACCTGCTTGGGGCTTCTAGCAATTAGTAGTGGCTGGGAAGAGTCAGAGAGGAATTCCCCCGTTCTGTACCTTGTGTGGGTGCAGGCAGTGCCTCCCCAGAGGGAAGGCTGCCTAGGGTTGTTCCTGTAAGAGGTGACTTGTCCTCTGCTTGGTGGGACACCGCAGCAGCGATTCCCTGGCTCCAACAGTGGAGCTGGAAGAGGGGCTTTAGATCCTGTCCCACAGCAGGAGTTCTCTTTCCTTCCTATAACTTGACAGCAGTGCGGCAGCTCGCCGCGTTGATGCTGGGGAAGAGGGACCACTGGGCATCTGGGCTAACACCCTGCGTGAGAACGAGGAAACATCCCTGGGAGCTGTTTTGGACTCCCATGCGTTACTAAGTGGGTTACTCATCTCAGACTTCTGATACTGCAGTTGGTTAGGTTTTGTTTTGTTTTGAGTTTTGGTGGGGTTTTTTAAGCCGCAAAGGTTCAAGGTGTCACCTTAATGATCAGTGGTTTCTGGAGGATGAGGTAATTGTTTTCAAGAAGTGTTAGGTGCCTGATACAGTATACACATGAGCTCAGACCTTGTTTTGTACAAAAGACTCTTGGAACAGCCAATGAAACATATTTTAGGTGGATGTCCACCAGAAAACAGCCATCAGCAGTATGAGGGAATGGACTGGGCTGCTTTGTAAACAGGATGCCACTCATAAATTTAGCCAACTCTGCATAAAGACGATTACCTGGTTATTGAATAAGTATGAAATAATATGCTGTAATCTTTCCTTCGCAAGCTGTGTATTAAAAGATTAAGAGTGTATCTTCTGTTTGCAGAATGTCTGGCTCAAGGGTGGCTAAATGTCAGTGGCGTCAGTGGCCACCACAGAGCCGATGGTCTCGAGGTACTTGCTGTTTAGAAGTTAGAAGATAGAGTCCTGTGGAAAAGGAGGGCTTTCTACTGCCCGAGTCTCCTCTAGAGCAGCAGTAGAGTACTGAGGAAGACTGAATCCCACCTGAAGGAGAACCAGGACTTCAGGATATACAAGCCTTTTGTAGGTGATGTGGACCTATGCTAGCTGTTTGCAGTCTCTGGCCTGGAAGGTGCTCCAGGGACATGTTCAAAACATGCTGAGCTGGCATATTTGTGTTCTGACTGTTCTCTTTGGTTTGCAGTGTGGCAGGATTACAGGAAAGTAGTGTTGTGCTGAAGTGGGTAATACATCTCAAAAGCCATAAGGCACAGTCAGGTCAGATTAAAATATCTATTTATCTGTCTTTAGGTAATTTTTTTAGTAACTTTAAAGCACACCCCATTTCATAGTCTAATGTACTTTCCCAGGTATCTTGCATTCTGTTTCAAACCAGTATTGCTTTACAATTTCTTTCTTCAGTAGGGGAAGCTTAAATGTTTCTTACATGGAGATACTCTGTTGGGATTTCTGTAATAGTGAGTCAGCAGGATTTGTGTCTCAAGTCACTGAAGCTATGCCTGGATTAAGAAGCCTGGGAGTACTTTCCCATTCCAGGGTCTAGCTGTACCTGTTTCTCAATGCCAGACTGAGTTGAAGCACAGCACAGGTTTCTCTCATATCCTTGTTTCCACAAGAAAAGGAGGGGAAAAAAAAGCACAGGCTGGGCAGGAAATTGTCCAGTAAATGCCCGACTTGGTGGTTTATAAAGGGAAGCAAGACTTCGGAATATACCACACTGTGCAATAAATCTGGTAAATCGGGTCATTCTTATGTGTTTCTGGAAATTCCCCCATGCTTCCTGAATGGGTGGAGATACATGGGATTTGACTCCTATAAAGGAAAGTTTCCATTTGGGTATAAAAATACCTTTAAATACATTAGAGTGAATTCAGCCTGTTTAAGTGCACTTCTGCTTGGATGGAACAGCAGGTTTGGTATTTTCTCTAAATTTTTTAGGAAGTTTCTAAAAGATGATAAACTGTGGGTTCAGGCACAACTGAAGTAGAGTGTTTTGACCACTCAGAAATTAGGAAATGCGGTATTACAAATTTGTGTGATATACATGCATTAGAGCCAGGGGATTTAATCTGAAAGCAAGTCACCTAGTTGTTCATTGATACTGAAGCCTTTTGCCAGTGATTGCGAAGAAACTGAGATTGTATGAGTGTAAACAGACAAGTGGATAAAAGTCTGTTGTCTTAGCATATTTGCTGAGGAGGAAAAGCGGCATTGAACTCTCACCTTATTGTCTTTGTTCTAGTACACGTGTAATCGAGTAGCGGTGTTCGAGGTTTATTATTATTTAACAGAACGGCCTTAAAAGTTGTCGGGCAGAACACGGTGGTAATGAGTGATCTGCCATGTCAAAAGCCAAGCAGTGGCAGACCTTCATCCTCGTTCACGGCAGATTGGATTCCACGTCTTGTGCGCTCCATTCCCGCACTGCGGTCTTACCTTATATTTTGTTTCCGTACTTTTCTCCTTTCATCTTCGTTGACTGTTTTTAATAATTTCCATAGAAGCTGGAGTAGGGAACTTCTTTCCAAACTTTCTGAAGACCATAGGACAATGCTGGTTAATTGCAGGGGTTTTAGCTTTGTTCCTCACAACTTTGAGTTGGCTTCTAGTGTGATATACTTCTGTGGGAAATGCAGGCTTAATTTCAAGTGTTGAAAAGTGGCCATCAAAGGGAAAACGATACTCAGTGAGATGTGTAGGCCAGCTGTTATGCCATATAAATAATTTCTTAATAAGCATGACTAAATTATTAGCTGATCCAAGATTTTCAATATAGTTTCAAGGGAAACAATTAGAAAAAGGGGAGGAGGTGGGAAAAGAGGAAGGAAGGGATTAAGTGGTTAAAAAAAAAAAGCATAACAGGTGTAGGCTTTACAGGGGGCTGGGGATGGGGGAAATGGAGGGACTTAAGGTCCTCCATCCCCCCACCCCCTTCCACAATTAGCACCAGTCAGTAAGATGTAGTATTCCCATTTCATGTGACTTGGTGTGACTTCTCTGTAGCCTTAAGGAAATAGAAGATATTAAGTGTTTAAAAAATAACAAAAGATGACCCTTCTCAGTTACAGGTTAAATTGGCTGGGTTTTTTAATTTGATGACTAAATCCCACTGTGTGTTATCAAGGAAGGGTGGGGTTGGTGGGTGTCAGCCACTGTCCCAGAGTCCCTCCTGGGCTGTTTGCCCCCCTGGGACAGAGATGCTGTTTATATTAATATAGAGAACTTCAGCTTTTCCAAATGCGCATCGTGCCAAACCACTTCCTATACTTGCTATGTTTCTTTTGTTATGTTAGGTGTAACTTGAAATGCTCCAGTGACTCTCTTTCCTCCCCTTTTCATTTAATTTTGGAATACACAGTTGAAAAATCTGTTGTACAGTTAGAACAAGTGGGATTAAATGCTAGTGTAAGTGGTTTTTACTTCAAGGTGCTCTCCTTCGCTTTGAGAAAAGCATTGCACATGAAAGCTACGGGTAAGACCAGGGAATTGAACGCTCTTTTTATGAAAAATGTTAAATCTAAAATAACTTAAACCAAATTTCACATAAAGGAAAAGTGAAATTCAGCTCCATGCTTCAGGTAGTGAAACTTAAAGATTGTAAAGTTTTATCACTTTTCTATATATGCTGCTTTATGGCACTAAACGTTTTTTCTCCCCTTCCATCCTGGGGACAGTGTCAGCATGCAGAGTGACGTTGTGTGCAGCTTTCTGGAGGAAAGAAAATCAATTCTGGCT
This sequence comes from Haliaeetus leucocephalus, assembly GCF_000737465.1. Lineage (NCBI taxonomy): Eukaryota > Metazoa > Chordata > Aves > Accipitriformes > Accipitridae > Haliaeetus > Haliaeetus leucocephalus. Next base: position 3,975,671 of record NW_010973333.1, read on the forward strand.
CAGATGTCTCACTTAAAACTTTCAGGATGCTAACACGGTTGGTGGATCTTTTCCCACTTGCAGTCCTTGGTCAAGGACAGTTTATAGGATACTGAGGAGGGCTTTCACTTTTAATGAGTCAAGTGACTGGACTCTGCGAGGAGGCTTTGAAACTCAATGGATGTGCACAGAAACAGGGTCCTTCATCCCAACTGCATTGCTAGATGGTCGTCTATGGATGATCTCAGGAAAGTGGATGCCCCATGTCCCTCTCCATAAAATTGCTCTAAGATGGTTCATACTTCCTTGCAGAGTTCCCTCTGACCAGTGAAGAGTGGATTATCTCTGTGTTTGTCTATATCCAGGTACTTGATACAGACCTTATGTTTTATTTTGTCAGCATTAAAATTGGTAGAATCATTATAATTCTCATTAAAACCAACTGGGCTTGACTTAGCAATTAGTTGCCTGTAAAAGGGAAAGAGGATACTCTCAGAGGAGCCAGTGAGAACCACTCCTTGTTTGTCTTTTGATCTTACATGGTTATCTTCTTGCTTTTAAATGCAGCCTTCTGTCTCCTGTGCATAGAGCACAGCGTGATACTTCTGTGTACGCATTGCGATTAGAGATACTGTCAAGTTATTTCCAGAACCCCAGTAGGGTGTATGTATTCTTTCCGCTGAATATTTATTTAGTTACGCTTGCACATCTGGCAAAAAAAAAATTAAAATTACAAATACAGCACTTCATTTCACTAGCATCTTGCATAGCTTTCCCTTTTATCTGTTTTTCATGGAACTAAAAACCAGTTCCTAGCAAACCAAATTATAGATGCAAATAACTTTACTGTGGGGGAGGAAAAGCACACATTTAGGAAAACTGAGAGGATAATATCTGGTAGCGAGAGGTTCTTCAGTTTAGCAGAGGTATGTAAATTGAAATCTGCAGAATTCAAACGAGAAATAAAATATGTGTTAGCCTTTGGTGCTGAGCAGTAAGTTCTCAGTGGCTTGGTTTCTTTAGATCAAGATCCTAGCTACAAGTTTGAGGCTGGAAAAGGAGGTTGGCTGAGCTGCTGTGATCCTTATTTAGACTATCTGAATGTGATTTTTTTTTTTTTTTTTTTTTGGTCCTTAGTCTGTTAAAAACATAATTTTCACTTACTGTGGGGAAAAAAAAAATCATTGGGCAGCTTCTCCAGCCTATCTTGTACCTTTACTGAGATGAAGAAAAAAAATCACAGCCTATTGAAAGGAATAATCCTTCAGTCCTTGATGTCAACTGCAGCCAGAGTTTCCTCTTTAAGTTATTACCTTGGAGCAATTTTGCGTAAGTTTGATACTGGGGTGGTTGCTGTCAATAAACATAGTTTTGAATTTATGAATTTTAAGGCAGAATAGTACTTTTGCCACTTCTTGACCATTTTTTAGATGCCAAGTGAAATGTCAAGTCAGATGTCATGTAGAATCTAATTACTGTAGTCTTTTCTTGAATAATTAACAGATTTTTTTTTTTAACCTCTTCAGTACTTTTATTTTGTAGTTGAAAACTGCAGCTGAAGTCCACAGGATCTGAGCCTGTCTGTCGTGTAAGATGACAGTGCACTGTGACAGAAATTGCTGTTTTCTAATATGGTTTCTGGTGTGGTGTCTTTGCAACATAGTCAAAAGACAAGATTTATTTTAAGTTCAGGAGATGCTTGTCTAGGGCTTTTAATGTTGGCATCTAAAGGCAGCATACATTGACAAGTTACTTGAAAGATAAATTTTTTAAGTGAAAGAATTTTTTCACATGCACACAGAAATATATGCCAAACCAGACTTGCATAGAGACAAAATGATTCTGTGCTGCAGCTTACCTCATTATGTGCTCAAGATGAAAAGCACTTTTTTCAAGTGCTTAGCACGATTGAATTGAGACAAGAGGAAATTATTTAGGGGGAGAAACAGTGTTTAAGAACTGAACCGCTACAAAAGGTGAAGCTGTTAAAAAGTCGTTGACTACCGTGTATGTTTCAACTTAAGCAGTTAATTTATTTGAGGATCAGAGATGCCGGTGAACTACTTGTTTAGCACTGTATTGTATTCTGCCCTACTCGTTTCTCAATCACCCATCTCGAGTCTTTTTTCTATTACTTTATGCAGTTTGTGAACACCCGGGGTGCTCCGCAGACATGCAGGCTTCCGAAGCGAGCGGCCCTCCGTGTGAGGGGTCTCTGGACAAATGTCCGTCCTGTGGCTTTACAGAAATGTGGAATTCTGCAGCCTTTCTCACCTCTGTTCCCAGGAATGTAAAACTGTAAGCTTTTGCAGGAGTCTAATATCGTGTAGTATCTGTTAATGAGGTGTTAAAAGAGATGGTTAGAAGGTTTTGAGCAACACAATAGCAGTCATCTTGATTCCCTTCTAGTGCTGTTCAGGGAGGGTGAGTGAGTGAAAACACCAAAATCTGAGCGAAGTGCATGTTGAATGTCATGGTGGAGGAGGCAGGAGGGGAGACAAAGCGATGAGCAGGCAGGGGGAAAGGGAGTTTGGAGGATTATTTTCCTTAGATCTTCCGTAGATTGTTTTATTTCATAAATGATACATATTTTTAAAAAGCAACAGCAACCCCCCAACCTTTAAATCCAGAGTTCAGTCTCTGTCCTCGTCAGGCAGACGATGGGGTGTTGAGGCGAATATCGGAGGTTAGTGGTGCTCCCCGCCCCCCACCCAATTTTGGGGATGAAAGTAGTACATGTCCTGTTTTTTATTTCCTAGATGATCTGAGAGCTCCGAGCTTTCTCAGCCATAAAGGGACACTTAACAGTTTGCTTTTTATAGGGTGGGCAAAGCAGAACATGCATATTAATATGCAGTCCTAGTTACACAGCTGACAGCTTTCTGTTGAATCACAACTCAGCTTGTAGGCATCTAAAAATAAATGAAAGAATTTGCTAAAAGCCCACTGAAGTTAATGGAAGATGGTTAATGAGTTTAGTGGGAATTGGATTTAGGATCATATCTGTATCTCTTCTTCGTGAAGATATGCTAATGTAGATTAAAGAAGGCAATGTTATTTCTTGTTAATCGTTATCGCTTTTCTGTCATAAGTGGAATGATGGCATTTAATAATTATTATGGCAGCACCAACAACGCATCGTGACTTTTTTCATTTGTACATGTAAAAATATACATACAAATGTTTGTCTGTACTGCAACTGCAAAGCAGGCGTTTCAAGGGTATGTTTGTTCAGGCGTGTGAGTTTGCTATCTTGAGCGTGTCATTTTATAAGGACCTAATTAGCAGAAATAGGACTTCTCCTTTTTTACACCTACTCTGCCCTTTTCTGATTAAGAGCTTCAGGGGACCGAGATTGGCCTGAGCTTGTGTCCAGCTGCAATTTTGTTTATTTTAGGGTCCCCAGGAACTGCCATGGTGAGCAGTCATTTGAGACGTTACTGATTTTCAAAACCAACCCTTCATAAAACATTAATTTAGACCAAGCCTAGGACAGGAGTTGATACAGGTTCTGGTGCAGATGATGTGCTTTTGGAGCTGTTTATTAAATGGCTCGCTTGATCACTGAATGCGATGAGTACCATCGTGTGTAGTAAGTAACCTCTGCAAAGAAAGTGGTTAGTTGAAGCGTACGTACAAGGTATGGTTACGGGTGTTTGTCCGTCAGGAGGTGGACGCATATGTCTTAATGCGTTGCTTCTAATTTACTCGCTATTAAATTTGCAAGTCAACACAGGCAAGGGTTGTTTTGAAAAACTTCCTTTAATTTTCTGCCCGTTAGGCGCTATCCTGTGCAGCTTCCCCAGGTGCCCGAAGGGCGAGATGAGAGCTGTGCCCTTGCGGGACGTGCATCGTACGTGGTAGCAGGAAAGCGGCTGTGAGGAACTCTTAGGTGTGACCTCTCTCGTGAATAGGATTAGTTTGTACTACTCTGCTGGCATTATTGAATGAAAGAATAGTGGGCTAGGACAACATAAATAAACTAAGAAGGATGATGCAGATACGCAAATGCTAAATTTAGCTTTAAGATGATTATTCTGTGCCTCCTGGCTTTCCTGCTTCTCTGGGAGCAACACCTGTGACATAGATGTGACTTCCAGTTCTTGGAGAAGTTTGCGGTAGAGAATCGAAGAGGTTTTTGACTTCATTTTTGTGCCTTTAAGTCATGTAATGCCTGATGAAAGTGCAGGTCTAGAAAATAGCGGGTTTTAGAGGTGGGCCGTTTCTTGTGGCAGTATTTGCAGTGGTCTGATTCTAACTGTTGGGTCTCCTAGCTGTCACTGGTGGAGAGGGTCCCTTGGATGGGTTGTGACTGCAGTGGCTGTGTTCCATGACACGTGAGAGCATAACGTGTGTTGAGAAACACACCACAGTTAGGTGGGAGAAGAATTTTTCCTAAATTATTAACGCACATGCTGCAACTTTTATGACCGTTAAGTGCCGTATGGTAGAATCCAAACGTGAGTGAATAGGTTGCTGTAGAAGAAGAGCATGGGCTGGCTTGCTAGAAATCCGCAGGCTTGTGCTGTGCGCGCTTTCTGTGGATGATCTGATGCCTGAATATTTTTTTTTTTTCCTTTCCATGAATGGTTTTACGGGCTAATGAGGCCTGCGTAAGGGATACAGAGGGACGGCTGCTGCTCTGGGGGCTCCATAAGAGTCAGAAAGGGTTTTACCCGCGTACGGTGTGCGCCCGTCTTGCTTTTTACCGCCTTTCCCAGCCGAAGCGGGGTCCGGGGGCTGAAACTTTGCCTCCCCACGGGGCACAGAGCACGAATCTGCGGCTGGGGGGGGGCCGGTCGCTGCCGGCGCTGCCCGGTGCCCGTAGGTGGCGGTGTCGGCGCGGCGACGGGCCGGCCCCTCGCTCCCGCCGGCGGCGGCTGGGCTTCCCCTCCGCTCCCGTAATTATCATTGCGGTGTTTGGTTGGTTTTTGGTTTTTTTTTTGGTTTTTTTTTTGTTTTTGTTTTTTTTTTTTTTTTTTAAATTCCCTCTTCATTCTCGCGCGTGGAAATCGGCACGGCGAGCCTGTCAGGGTCTCACAGGTGTGTCCGTGTGTGTGTTGCCGTGTGTCCGTGTGCCGTGTCCCG
>NW_010973333.1:3980989-3982614 GCF_000737465.1 Haliaeetus leucocephalus
CGCCGCCGCCGCCCGGCGGAGCTGCCCCGCCGCCCGCCCGTCTGTCCGTCCGGAGAAAGGGAGACCTGATTTCTTCCGGGGAGCGTTTCTGGCCGCGATTGCATGAATGCCCGATGTTGTAGACCAGTGGCAATGGATCTAGGAGTTTATCAACTAAGACACTTCTCAATTTCTTTCTTATCGTCCTTGCTGGGCACCGACAACTCGTCCCTGAGGCTCGACAGTAGGTAAATACGTGTTGTGTCCGAGGGGGCTCTCGCCGGCGCGGCGGGAGCGGGGCAGGTGAACGCCGGGCTGGCTCCTTTGTCCGGGGGAGCCGCCGCAGCGGCGGCACCGGGCGCCCGCCTCGCCTCGCCTCCCCGGAGGGGCTGCCCTCCCCGGCGCCGAGCGCTTCTGCCGCAGCCCTGCCGTTAAGCTCCATCTTTGTGGTCTGTTGGGGGGCTAAACGCCGGGATATCTGAACCGGCTGCAGGCGGGGAAGGGGGGGTAGGGGTAGTGGGGGGAGGTCGGGGCGGCTTCACAGGTTGCTTTGCTGCATTGGAGCATCCCGGTGAGGCGGCGGCGGCGGCAGGGCAGCGTGAGGATGACTTTCTCAGCCAACTGGCTACCAATGCCCGCGTCTCTTGTCTCTTAAATAATTCAGCCGCCGCTAATGTTGTATGTTGTTTCTTTTTTTTTTTTTCTCTCTTTCTTTCTCTCTTGCAGCTCCTCTGGTGCAAGCGTGGTAGCTATCGACAACAAAATCGAGCAAGCGATGGTACGTACCGATTGGGGCATAAAACCCCGTTCGTGTTTAAAGCAGTAAACAATATGGGGATGCGGCGGGCGATGGTTAACCCGTGCGCGGACACGGGTTTTCTAGCGGGGCCGAGCAGGGAGGGGGGGGGATGCAGGGCTTTGGCTTTGGGGGCTGCTTTTTTTTTTTGGTTGGTTGGTTGGTTTTTGGTGGTGGTGGTTTAATTGATCAAAGGCTTCCTGCGGGGAGGAATGCGCACGTTTCCCTATCGATGCCGGGGAAGGAATGACGGCATCGCTTTTGGCTCCTGCCTCCCCAAACGATTGATCCCGGCTCCATGCGGCGGGGGAGGGGCGCTGCTGGGGCAGCAAGCGGCATTTATTTGCGGGGGGGAGGAGTGTATTTTGGGGTGCTTTCCGTTTTACTGCTTTGAACTCCCCTCCCAGCGCATCCCGCTCCGGGCCACCCCCCCCGCCCCCGCTAAAGAGGCGCATCCTCCGTACCCTCGCTTTTTATTTTATTTCCCCCCCCGCGTCGGGCTGCCCGGACCCGGCGGTTCACCCTCGGGGTCCGCCGGCCCGGTCCGACCCACCGTCCCCCCCTCCCTGCCCTGCCCTGCCCCCGGCGCGGTCCCGCCGCGCTGCGCCTGGGGCCCGGCCGCCCTTTGTTACTGGAGCGGTGCCTGGAGCCGTTCTCACGGGAGCCTCTGCCGACTGTTGCTAGGCAAACTCCGAGCCTTTAACTCCCGGCTATAAATAACTCGGGCGTCGATTGGCCGGGCCGCGCCCTGACGTCACCGGCGGCCGCGCACGGCCGGCGGGAGGGAGGGAAATGCGGCAACCTGCGCCCAGAACTGGCTGCAGCCGGTGCGCGGGGCGGGGGCGGGGCC
>NW_010973333.1:3982634-4093834 GCF_000737465.1 Haliaeetus leucocephalus
GGGGCCGCACGTGTGCGGCGGGGCCGCAGGCAGCGGCGTTGTGGCCGCGTCCCGGTCCCGGTCCCCCTCCTCGGTCCCGGTTGGGGCGAACGAGCCCCGGCACGTCTTAACCGGGCTTTGCCCGGCCCCACTCCCTCCGCCGAAGGGCCGCCGGTCTGGCCCTGCGGGCGTGAGCAAGGGGCTCGAGGCCCTGGCTGGGATGCTGTCTTGCGCCCGAGCGGAGCTGGGTTCGCACCGGCTCTCTGCGAAGGTGGGATCCGCTGGATCTCCGGCTGAGCTGGGAGGGAGCCCGGGCTGGGCGCTGGGCTGCTTTCCTAATGCACGTGCTGTGTTCTGCGTTTCAGGATCTGGTAAAGAGTCACTTGATGTATGCAGTAAGGGAGGAAGTGGAGGTCCTCAAAGAGCAAATCAAAGAGCTGATAGAGAAGAACTCCCAGCTGGAGCAAGAAAACACTCTGCTAAAAACGCTTGCCAGCCCGGAGCAGCTTGCCCAGTTCCAAGCACAGCTGCAGACTGGTTCCCCGCCTTCCTCTTCCCAGTCACAAGGGACGACACAGCAGCCTGCTCAGCCAGCGTCACAGGGGTCAGGGCCTTCGGCATAGTTCGAGATGTCATAGCCATCGTGATCTCTGGCCTCTGGACTGCCCAGAGCAAGAAGGACTAGCGGGAATCCGCCGCAGCCTCCCTTCATCCATTTCAGTGCACACTGCAACCCAGACTGAGGACTCCATGCCCTGCACACATCAGGAGAGGCTTCTCCCCCCCTGTATTACGCACTCATCTGTCTCTCTCTTTCCTCCCTTCCCCCTTTGGCTTGAAGGAGTCTTTGTTCTTAGGTTGATTGAATAAAATAAACTTCTTCCAGAGAATTAGCACAATTACACTGGGGACTTGAGCAGCTTCTGCAAATGGCTGAGAAATGAAGCTGCATGCCTGAATTTTTTTTGGTTTGTTTTTAAATCTTCCACTCATCCAGTGATGTAACTGATACAAGTGCTTTTCGAGCTTGGAAATATGAAGAAATAGACTGGAGTAAAAAGCGATGGCTCAATCCCCCATAGTGCACTGGGGTTCCAAAGTGAGGACTGATGCATAGGATCTAAGAGGAAGAGGGAGAAAGGTAAATTCAGTGTTTAACACTTAACTGTCACCTGAAACCTTAAGTGCAAATATTTGCACCGTTTTCTGAAGCAGTGGACAGGTGCATAAAGCTGTATTATATATAGAAAGCAGGTAGGTGACGTACTGTTGGGTCATAGGATAATTACAATGAAGGTTATTTGCCTACTGTATATTTGTGTATTTAGTGTAATTACTTTGTAAAATAGAAAACTGTAACTATTTAGGTTGTACAGATTGAAGTTTAGTTGTTTCATTGGCTGATCTGAAGAAGTTTGGAAAGTTTTTTTTTTTTTATGCTACATAAATAAGAATGCACCTACGCAACTGTTCAGAATTTGGCAGATTTATGCTGTTTGTGTAACTTCTGAAGTTCCCTGGCTGCTGATTATCTTGAAGTAAATCTTTGTTCATTGTAGTTTTGTTCAAGACAGGAAAAACCACTCCAAAAATTATCAAACCCTGCTAGCAAAGAGTTTAAAAAAAAAAAAAAATTGGATTTCCCAGTATGGATTTTTTGCATATGATCTGTATAGTAGTATGCATATGTTTTTGTGCATGTTCTCTAAACAGTTGTAACACGTCAATGTATTTAACTGTTGCACTTGTCAACTTTCAATAAAGCATACAATGTTGATAAATCATTGTTTGTATATTGTACTAATGTTAACTGCAGTCGCTTTCAACATGTTGCAGTGCAGCTTTACATGAGTGGTGAGGTCAGGAAGTGTAGGTCTGGGTGCAAGACCCTGCCTGTCGGCTTCAGAGCTTTAGTTTCAGCTAAAAGTGCAGCTCCTGCTTTCCACAGTTTCTTAAAAACGTGGTGAGCTTGAAGTCAAATGAAGGGGGGCGGGGAGAATAGAGGGCCCGGCTGAGCAAAGCTCCTTGTTTTGGTCCAGTTCTGTACAGTTGGGAGTGTTGGCTGCCTTCTATACAGGGAGTAGTAAGTAAGCAGGAGCGCAGACATCTGTATGATCAGCCATGAACGTATAAATCTTGACCAGCAGTTGTTCCCTGCAGCGGCAAACTGCACCCTTGCCTGGGCACAGGTCGTCCCACGCTGGCAGCGGCTTTGACACCCTTAATTCAGGGTGACAAAGGCAGGGAGCGTTACAGCTTCCCCAGCAGGTCACCCATAGCACCGCCGTCTCTCAGAAACTTCCAGTGACGAGACCGGGCTGAAATCTCAATGGCCAAGAATTTCTCACTTTCACCCCCACAGCTCCTACCTTGATTATTTCATAGCTATTTTGTGAGTAGAAATCACGTGAACTCAGCATGTTGTGTTAATTCTGCCCTCTGAAATTGTTGAGAAGAATTTCCAGTTGTGTGTGAAGATAAAACTTTCCCTTCAGTTTGAAAAAAAAAAAAAAATTCCTTTAGTGATGATGATTAAAATACAACTGAATCTAAACCTACAACTGTCTAGGTGAATGGCTAGGTACGTTGTGATTGATAGCCTGCAACTAGGGGAGCGAAGGAATTTGCAGTTTTTACAGTGGATTGTGTTTGCTGGTGTTGAGGATGTGACTCTTTGATACTTAAGAGTATTCACAATGAGATAAAATAGTCAGTACTTGGAGTAGTAGGACAGTATTTTGACCTTGAAAACAGTGTCCTAGAATTTGAATACAAGGAATTAATGTAACTTAAAATGTAAGGGTTAATTACAATCTTTTTTTTTTTTTTTAAATAGGATCTTGTATGACTGCCTACTCCATATAATGAAAATCAGGAGATACCATTCTTTTGGAACTTCATGTTATTGAGACTAGTCAGATATAGCAGAGGAAACGAGAAGGTGGAGGGTTCAAAGGCGGGAGAGATCACCTTTTCGTGTGATTCATAGCTAAATTCTTGCTTTTTGGGTACTCATCGTTCAGCGGTTCAGGGACTGCTTAGCTGTATCACAGCACAAGTAGTTGCATTACCTTTATTTGGATTAGTATTTCAAAGTGCACGCACAAGAGTGTCTCTGTGGGAGTGAGTGTCAACTTGAATTCGTAGTTTGTGTTCTTGATATTTTGGTATATAAGAGTGTTCTTAATAAGGAAACGCCAGAGAGAAATGTGAGATGCTTTTTTTCATGGATTAAGCTAAAATTAGAAATTGATGATAGCCTTTGTGACAGAACAGCACTTGAATTATTTGGATCTGACAAAAGGAATGCTAATTTTGGTGCGTTTTAAATGGCTTAATTGTCTCCAGTTGCCTTTATATTCTGAATGTCTCTTCAGCACTTCCAGGCCATAACACTGAGTATATAAAAAAGTCAATCTTAACATGCAGATCGGCTTTTTCACCCGCTTCGCTTACCAAAATTTGCAAAGAATTATTTTTTTGTTTAAAAAAGAAATTGACCTCTGGGTTTATTTGTTTTAGTTCGTTTGAAGAGCAGCCTGAGTGTATTCTAAATCCAAGATTTATTTTTTTTTTTAACTGTTCTTTAATATAGTATCTGGAAGTCTGAAGGTTTTCAGTTAGGTAATACATTAATAATTTTAGTACACTGTGCTTCAGTGTTGGCAAATCTGATCATTTAGTCTTAGGTACTGAATAGTTTTAAAACTACGGAGTCAGTTTTTTGGAGCTGTTTATTGATTGCTAAAGTTAGGCAGAGCAACATTTTGTTGCTGAGATGATTTTAGCAACAGCTCTGCCAAAACTGCAGCCTCTCTCCATGAAAAGGATTCAAATTGACTAAAATGGCACTTGAGACCCAAACAAAGAGTAGATGTTTCAGTCAGTTGTGTGTGTTGTAATACTTCTGGAATGAATTGTTTTGATTTTTGCTTTTGTTCTAGAACAAATCATTTTTCAGAGCACTTTAAATCAAATGTTATCAACAGTCAAGTGTGTCGTCTTTTTCCACCAGAATTTTTCTTTGTACAAACTCCGAGATGCTCAGGTTTTCATCCACAGTGAGAATCAAATTAAGTGTAATCCGTCTTTTATATGTAAGGCTTTTTATTCTCTGCATATCTTCAATTCAGTAACTCTTCAGGCTATATTCAAGCTGTTTGTCATTTAACTTCTTGTTGACAATTAGCTGCACACTTGCTTTGTTTTAACAGCAATATGATAAACTGATAGAAGCAAATTATCAGGGAGACCAAGTTGCTATTTTTTTTTCCTCTCATGGCTTTTTTTTTTTTAACCCGATAATTTCTGGCAAATAATTTTAAGGCAAGTCCAGATTGTCCAAATTCTGGGGGCTCTATAGATACTTGGGGAAGAGAAATATGCTTCAGTAACATGCCTGGAAACTGTCTGGAGAGCACCGAGACAAAACCTCCCAGCAGCAGTGGAGTAAATGCAGTGCCTTAGAGATGCCTCTCCCTAATTCTTATGGAATAAATCAATGCCTGGGAGGCAGCTTCCCGTCTTTCAGCCGGAGAAAGAACCCAGCGAGGCTATTTGGGAATTACCACCCTTGATTTCTGTAGCTACAATGAATGTATTTATCTCAATACAAAGAATTTTAATTATTATTTATTCCTTGTAGGGTGAAATAGCAGTACTTGAGCTCGCTGACTGAAGGCATACTTGTTTAGCTGAATATATGCCATTCGCAAAACCTCTCGTTAAGTGTCTTGAGTACTTTAGTAACAGTTCACGTCGTACAGACGTTGCATTATTTCTTGCTTTTCTCCTCTCTCTTTGGGATTATGCATTTTTAACTTTCTGGAGAGTTTTCTGCTGGGGTGAACCTGAAACAAGTTATAAATCCAAGGCTTTGCCTAAGCTGGAAATTAGCCCAATTCCAACTATTGCTGGTCAGCGTAACTTCAGATGTATGAAACTAAACGGAGGGTGGTGGTTGCTGGAGGGAGCTCCGGGGAAGTCTGGAATGAGCTTAGGCATTTGAAATGCTTGACAAACACCTGCCAGCGGCCCGATCCTTTTCCTGCGATGAGTAAGCAGACTCTTCTCACTGCATTTAGTATGTGCTGAGCTAGGCCAACAAACGGCGTGTTTGAAAATCCCATGGCAAGGAGTTTCCAGCAGACACTGGCAACTGCCCTCCTGAATCGGGGTCCAGTTTCCAACAGGAGCAAAGCCAAGCTCAACAATGAAGTTAAAAGCCAAGCCATGAATAAACTAACTTCCTTACATTGTAAATACATCAGAAAAGGGCAGCGGTTCGAAAGGGAAAAGGAGCAAAACTGCGAGGGCTTTCTTCGAAACTGCATCCCGGGTGATGGTTGTTCATTGAGGTGCCCCTGGAGAGTCGTGCTGGGCCAAGAGAGTTTGGGTAGGACGTGGCCAAGAGGCCCCCAAAATGTAGCACAATGAGAATTTGGGTACAGCATAAAGACCAGCTGAGGAAAGGGAAAACAACTTCTCAAAAACCTTGTGCCTGAGCTAAGCCAGGTTCTTAGGTCATCTTGAAGCTTAACTTTGATTCTTCAGCTGCGTTGGGTGGGGGTGGTTTTTCAGTGATGTGTATGTGGTAATAAATATTGGATGCGGTTCAAGTTGTCATGAGAAAGTGGCTGCAGGCAAAAAAAAAAAAGTCATAACACTCCAATTTACAGTCTTCTAGTTTGGGTGGACTGAGAGCTCTGTTAAAGTTCTCCCTCTTTGGAGCTCTAAAGGCACTGTGAAAAGAGGAGACGTTGAGATCTGGCAAGTGCAAGCTCAGGGCAAATCCACCTGAATCTTGGAAGTACCAAAAGGGCAGCAAAAAAAATTAGTCAGCCTTTAAAAAACAAAGTCAAGAAGAACAAACCTCTGTGGCCTTCAGAAAGGAAAGCAGATCTGCTGTTCATCAGGGAGTATGGGAAGGGAGGGTAGATGAGTTTATTTGTGATTATTTAAATTACTGTCAGCTGCTTTCCAGTCCAACATACATCAGGATCTCTAGGAGCTGGAAGCTGGCTATCTGTGCTGAGCTCTCAGATCTCCCCCCAAAATCTTATTTAAAGTATCTGCCTGCGTTATGCTCCCCGTGGAGGCTGCAGTAAATGGTCATTCTTCCTTCCATTAGTTTTATTACTGAGAACCAGCCTGTTCTGCCTCTCTGCTGCTGCTTTAATCAAAGCTTTGCTACCAGATAGCCATCAGAAAAGACATCTGCAATTCAATTAGATATGTGCTTAAACTCACGATCTCTGTGAAACCGGCCGCTGCCAGAACGGAGTGCCCTCCACGCCATGGGCTCGCCAGGACTGCAGCCTGCAGGGCTCTGCCCCAGCACTTCTGCCTCCTGCCCTGCTGGTCCTTCTTACAGATGGTTGAAATGGGGACCCATTCCTCATAGGAGGCTGGTAGGAGTTTCTTTCCTTTTCCTTGCAAAGCAGGAAAGAAGCTAGAAACTTGGCATCACTCGAGAGCCGCAAAAATCTGCTTTATAACATATCGGAGGTGGTTGCTGCAGAGTGGTGTCTTTCTGCCTCGGGAGGTAGGTTGAAGAAGCTCCAAAGGTGCTCCCGGGGTAAATTATTGCAGCTTTTGCATGGGCACGAAAGCACGATGAATTGATAGGAACGTCCGTACCAAAAGAAGTTGGGCTGCTTTATTTTCACCAACTTACTTCAGCCTGCAGTGCTGCAAGTGCGTATCCTGCGGTGCCGGCTGCTCCGGGGCCACCGTTCTTGCTTGCAGTGACCGAGACGAGGTTCCAAACACCTTCTGGGCAGGCCAGACCACCAAGCCTCTGTGAGGAACAGCTCTTTGGAATATTTCCATGACCCTAGAGGTAAAGGTGACCTCTAAGCGATGGCAGGCTGGTCCCTGACACGAAGCCCAACCTTGTTTAAAAACACTCCAGAAGGATGTTACGAAGTCCTTCAGTGGTCTTGCTTAAAGCATTTTGAAAAACTGATTATAAAGGCTTGCAACATCACAAGTGAAAGCAGTTAGAAGGGAGGTTTGTGGGGGCTTCTTTGTTAAAAAAAAGATACAGTTGACAAAAACCCCAGACCCGGAGAGAAGGGAAAAGCAAAGGTGAGCGCGGGGAGTGGATGTGGCTTGCGGCTCACTGCGAGCTTTCCTGCCTTCAGGGAGCAGCAGCCCCAGTTGATAGAAAGGCAGATTTAATGCTTACCTGGGATGGGAGAAAAGCAAATGGGGAGTGGAACAATGCACCCGAGTATAGCCCTGACGGGTCAGGGTGCTGTTACCTATCCGTACCCCCTGAGTGTAGGATTTAGCAAAGCCTTGGTAAGCGCCCTGCAGCCGTGGGCTTTCTCCATCTGCCATTCACAAGGGATTTGTCCCAAAGGTGACAATGGAAGTGCTTCGTATCTGTCAGGGGGAGGCGAGAAGAGGATGGAAGCGTAAGTACTCGTAGGCGGTGGAAGAAAAAGTCCCCTACCCATCTCCCCCTGTCTCCATCAGCTTTAAATCCAGTGAGCAATGGTGGTGGATCAAGTTCAGTCATGCTCTTAATGAACAGCAGCTCCCTCTTTAATGGGTTCGTGTCAAGGATCTGAGCCAGGACAGCCTGTTTGCTCAGAAGGCAATTACTCCTATTTACTGCTTAAGTGCCATAAATGCACTCGGGCTTTCTAAGGAATGGCAGTAGCTGTATTGCCAGGGCATGTGGAGAAAACTGAAGCGGCTCCAACCGACGACAGGACACAGGTAAGTCAGGGCTGGGGGTGCTCAGGTAGATCTAGGGTAGAGGGAGGTCACGGGAGAGGCCGTATTCTGATGTGACCTGTTGGATGCCAATACCCGCATCACTGGAAATGTCAGAGTTAGGCAGCGATTTTACTCAAGCCCTGGGCTGCTTTGATGGCCTTGGTAGCCAGCAAGGTCTGGGAGCAGATACCAGGGCCAAGCTGCCGTGATGAACCGCACGCAGAGCAGGGGATATTTGAAAAAGCTTGAAGAGAAAGCCCCCCTCTTTATTTTTTTCCCCTCTCTCACAGTATTGAAGTCTAACATCGCCCCTATCTGTTTTAAAGGCTTGCCCCCAAGGAGTTTTGGGGCTGGTTTTCTACTGGAGCATCCTCAACGCCTGCAGTGCTTAAACTTGCTCCTGGACGCTCTGGGTTTTAGCAGAGCAGATATATGTGCCCAGACCCCCCCAAACCATCTACGCCGATCCCGTTGGAATGGGAGGTGGAGGGTTTGTAAGACCAGGCGACCATGGGATGGGGGCTTTTAGCTGGCCGTTGCCCACCCACCCTTCCCTCGAGGAGCTGCGGTGCTCCTCGCGTGGGTTAATGCCCGCAGCGAGTGCTGAGGCACACGGGGCAAGGAGAGAGCTGCACCCTGTAGCCCAGGAGAAAACACTCTGGTTTTCCGTGGCACTCTTATTTCATCTTGGCGTGGCTGCTCACAGTCAGCCCGGAGGTGAAATCAACCCGCACCACAACTCTGTTTGCGTTTCACTGTGCTGCTTCAGTGGCAAACACCCGTTTCTTTAAAAAAGTTTCCTTTTGGAGATGTGAAAATACAGGTATCAGTTATCAGTAATTTAGAGAGGAAAAAGCTCTCGTATCTACAATCTGTTGTTTACAGGAAAGTTAGAGCCTTTGCCTTTTCTCAAGAGAAATTTAAGGTGTGCTTTTGAATTAATCAAGAAGAATGAGTAATGCAAAAAAAACCCCCAATCCAAACTAATGTAAATAAAAAACACACTTCAGAAAGCGAGGGCAGTTCTGCACACAGTGATTTTTGGTGGTTTTGGTCATGAAAATCTTATCCCAGTCTATCCCAGGGGGGTAGAAAGAGTCTTTCCAGCACAGCCTGGCAGTTCATTGCCGTTCCAGCTCCCGCCTGACCAAGTGTGTGCTGCAGCACCCTGAGCACGAGTGGAAAACACGCCGCTTAGTGAAGTGCCTGGCATAAAAATACTGCACCCCGATACTGGAACACCGCTTGCTGACTCGTCCCTTAAAAGCCATTCCCAAAGTACTGCTGCCCAAAATGCGGTTATGTTCTTAAAAGTAGGGGGTTCTGCTAGAGATGGAGCCCATTGCTGGGACCTCCTAGCGCGAGCCTGGTTGTATTTTAGCAGTGGTTATTCCTACTACTCTCTCCAGTGTAAGTACTGTGGTACCGATGTCGAGACACTTAAAGTGATGCTTTCTGCTCAGTACAAATTGAGCAACTGGGTGCGTTATCCGTCCGTAATGGCCTTGCCTGGGCTATCGGACTGAGCCAGCCCGCCTAGCCCAGCACCTCCGACTGGCCACGGCCAGCAGCGGACACGCGAGGGAAGGCACGGAGCCCTCCTCGTCCCGAGCATCGTCTCACTTTCCAGCAGCCAACAACTCCAGGACTTCCCAAAGCAGAGGCTGCAGCTGGACGTGTCCTCCAGGCACGTGTTTAAATTCACTTCCATCCTTTTGCTCGCTCTGCAAGAGCACTTGTTCCGCAGTTGTCCCTTTCCAGCCTGGCTCCCCAGTGCTTGATGCTTGCGGTGCACCTGGAGCCCGAAACTGGCCCCGATCCGTGCAGTTAGCCCACGGGCATCACTTCGGACACGGAGTTTTCTGCTGTGGATACGTTGCCTGGCACTTGGTGTCGTGAGCTTCTCTGCAAGTCCTCGCCCTTGAGGTTTCAGGTAGGCTCACACAGCTAACGTGGTGTCCTCCGTGGACCCCATCTCTTCATCTTCACCACCCTCGCCTACCCGCTTGGATACTTAAAAGAAGTAATTCTCCGCTTTCAGAAAAGGAGAGGACTTTGAGTATTGGCATCCCTTGTTAGCATTGGTTTTTATGTGCTTTTCGTTAGGCATGGCATCGTTAAATGGCTCACTTTCGTTTCTGTGCAAAGTTTTGCTTTCTCTTTCTCTGACGAGGACGTCATCCTGCAGGGCTGAGGCCAGCCCAGCTAAGGGAAGGTTTAGATGAAAGCACATCCACCCTTTTGAGATGTTGCATATGAAAGCTCACAGACATCAATTTCCTTCTTCTTTCTAAAAAGAGGGAAAAGACAAACAACCTTTACTTTTGGTCTAAATTTTCACAAACCTCCATTTCTAGCTATACTGAACTCCAAAGTTCGCCAGTGAGGCTACTTTGTAACGTCAGTACAGACATACTTATATATCAGCTGTGATCTGTGTTAGAAGCAAACCCAGGATACACCTTCAGTATTGCTAATTTCTGATGACCTTATTGTAATGCCGGATAGATTTGATGATTCCATTAAAATCTGAGCTGATATCAAGCTGCTCCTATGAGACTCGTACCTTCTATTAAGAATGAGTCAGCTTGTAGCCCTCAGTTTCTGAGGAAAAGAGCTGTAAATACCAATGAGCTGCAATACACCGAGCTAGAAATCAGAAAAGAAATAAGAGAAAAAAAAATATCCAAAATTATTTCTTAAGATTAAATGACACATTTGGGCATGAGTTGGGAGGTTTTTGGATGCTTTGACAACTCTGAAATCATGTTGGAGCAGACTTGTTCTCGTGCTCTGACAGTAGCACAAGCTGCCTTTGGCGTTACGGTGCCCTGATCCTGCAACAAATTAATTAAGGGTTTGGGGTTAAACAGAAACACAGGGTCAGTCCTCCTGGTTCACAAATTGGGGCTGAAATTTTTTCTTGATGTGGGACAGTTTTCTGGTATTTAAGCATATGTTGGATCTTTAATCTTAAATAACCTTTAGTGATTTCTCTATTAAGGAACATTTTCGTACCCATAGTATTTTATCTGGTGACTCATATTATATGCAAATAATCCAGCTGAAAAACTAATTGCTTTTGGAGAGGGAATAAATGATGATATTGTTCTGGATCATCAAAAGCAATTCAATCTGTTCCTTAAGGCAGGACTAAAGGTTGCAACCTCATTTACAAAATTGGAGAAGGTAAATGGCTGCTCGCTTTTAGCTGTGCAAACGGGTGAGGAGAAGCAGCATTCAAACTGGGCTTGCACAATGCTGCAGCTCTATGGAGCCTCTTAAAATTAGAGTTAACTTCAGAAGACTCTCTGGAGTGCTTTTATTATAGCACCTACAACCTGGACACTGTGCAGCACCAACTGCTCTACAGTAGATAGCTCAGGTTGCGTTTTGCAATGGAGGGTTGAGAGAAAGCACCGACTTTTTTGTTCTCTGGAAACAGCTGGCTAAATCAACTAGACTGAAAAATAGCAGTGGCCATTTAAAAAAAAAAACAAAAACCAGCTGTGGTAATGATCCCATCTCTAGTCCCTTATGTGCTGTCATCTTTGCAGAACTACATCAGGAGCGCAGCAAAGGAGGAGAGAGCTGTTCTTTGAAAAATCACAAATTTGACCCTTTTCTCCCCCAGCCCCCATGAAACCATATCTGTCTATCCTGAGCCTGCTAGGAGATTTCATTTATCTTTAGTGTCCTAAAACGTGTGGATAGGGAGGTTTCCAAGGGGGCAATTCCTTCAACTGTCAGCCAAACAATTAAGCAAAACGCTTAATGACACATAAGGCGTTTCTCACGTCCCGCGTGAGTCTGGCAACTGCTAACAAAGGTCTGGATGCGTTTGGGACCGCTCCATCTGGAAGGCGGTTGCGTAGGCAGCCCGGTTCCTCAACCCATGCGAATAAGAGAGACAGAACATACAGTACGTTGTTGCTCCGGCAGATGCATCCTGATAAGGTTAAACCAAAGGGCTTCTCTGGAGCGGTTAAATACGAAGGGTTTCCTGTACTGTTTACTGAAAGGGGGCAAGGCACTGCAAAGAGGGCAGCGGGATAATAGATCAGTCCTTCTGGACATGTCTTTGGTGCTGGGAGAGGCATGAATATCTTATGAAAACGTGTTTAAATGACGCTTTTGGGACCTGGACTATTAGTGTATAGTGCACCTCAGCGTCTTCGAATTTTTCCGCGAAGGGTGGGCTATTTGCTGCCGGCTATACGGGTGGCACCGAGACGGCAGCAACTGCCGAGCGCAGCCGAGCGAGCTCTCAGACGCTGTGATTGAAGGCTATGCCGCGCTTCTCCGAGGGTCTCTGCTGTGGCCCATGAACGGTGTTTATCCCGGTGTGCATCACCCCTACCCCTTTTCCTAGCCCAAATCAAGGTCCTTCTTCACCGAGATGAACAGGCACGGCTGATGGAGGTTCCTGCAGCAGGACAGGCTCACCGTGCCACGTGGTGGTCATCTGCTCCCAGGCACCATGTGGTCCTCACGCTTGGACCAGAGGGGGGAGATTTTTGGAGACGTTTCCGACTCGTTGGCGAACAACTGTTGTATTTAGGCCACAGCTCCGTAATATTTTCATTTGGGAAGAGATGGGCTCTTTGGGAGTTGTGGTTGTCGCTTCCCGGTGGTTTCCCTCTCTTGGTGAGGAGGGAAGCCCTCGGGCAGGTTGGGCTGTGTGGTTGGATGGGTTGTCCACAACGTGGAGCGTGGAGGAACAGCGCAAGCTAATTGCTAACTCTGTGGGGTACTAAAACATTGCAGGTGGTAGGAAAGGCTTTGATTTTTTGCCTGGAGAGGGCAAGAAAGGGAAAGAGGTGCTAAGAGACAACCAGTAAAAATAAGCAATGAACAACCCGTGGAAAGCAGGTCCTCTTCTTATAGGGGAGAAAATACCGAATTCTCAGCTTTCCAGGATAAAGCAATTTTGCTTTGTGCTGACACACCCTGAACGCCGTCTTTCAGGAAGAAAAGCACGAAAGCTGTGAGTTTTGGGGGAGCCCTAGGGAATGAAACACCCGACTTGTATTCCTGTCGGTTGGTTTGCAATGCCGAACCCACACCTCTAGCCTCCTGACCTTTTCTCTCAATAATGATTTATTATTGCACGTTAAAATACTTACCGCGGGGATGAAACGACGAACATACACCATCCTACGGCTTTTGTTTCTAAACAACCTGTGTCTAAAAGGGGAGAAGATGAGCTAAGGCTCAATCGTTTCTTGAGCAGCCTCTGCTCCACCAGTGCTGGCAAGTCATCCTCAGGACAGTGACACCCGCCGACCCGAAGCATCAGGGGAGGAAAGCAGACCTGAACCCAAAATGGCCCACGCTCAGCGTCTGTTTGTACTGCGCATACTGACACAAAACCCCGGTGTGCGGTGGCCCGGGCTGCGCTT
The DNA here is from genome assembly GCF_000737465.1 of Haliaeetus leucocephalus. NCBI lineage: Eukaryota > Metazoa > Chordata > Aves > Accipitriformes > Accipitridae > Haliaeetus > Haliaeetus leucocephalus. The sequence continues at coordinate 3,995,744 of NW_010973333.1, forward strand.
GGACGTGCTCCGCATGTTGATGTTGCACCAGCATGTGGCCGTATTGCTCCAAACAACTCCCCGCGCCGAGACGCCGACAGACCGGCGCTGCCTGGGGTCTTCTCCTGACCTTGGGCGGGTGTGATACAAGTCCTTCAACCCCAGACCGGTTCAAATGCATGTTTTGAAATAAAGTTATCCGGGAAGCCAAGGACTTTCTCTTGGAAGGGTTGAGTGCTGTGTCTCCCATGGGATATGCCCGGTATGGAAGACGATGATCTGCACTACCACCACCACCACCAAAAAAGCCAACACCATTGCTGCAGCGGGCTGCGGGTAAGGACGCAAGACAACGTTCGGGCAAACCTGAGACTCGTTATCTCCTGAGCTGGGATTCATCCCACGTAGTTGTAGGGATGTCATAACACAGATGTAGAATGACTGAACCTTTAAGGAACCTATGGAGGTCATCTGATCCAACTCCTTACTGAAAGCAGGGCTAATTTTGGCATTAGAGCAGGTCATTCAGGGCCATGCCCAGCTGAGTTTCGGAAACCTCCAGGGACAAAAATCCCACAGCCCCTCTGGGAAACCTCTTCCAGCTTTTCCAACGTTTCTTTCCCTAATACCCAATCAGACTTTTCTTTGATGCAACTTTTGTTTAGTTTCTACAACAGAGTCATCCTTGATTCCTTTATAATCGTTGTAAAGAACCAAATTTCGGGCCCCTGACGTTTCTCACCTCTTTTAGGGTGGGATAAATTGCAAGTTTCAAACGAGGAGTGCCCAATCTTTCCCCGCTGGTGAGACAGGCTCCCCTCGTGCGTGCTGCTGCCCTTCTGCTACCAGTTACTCTGGGCTGCGGACACCCCCTCCAGCTGCCGTGCCCACTGGAGACAACTAACCCTTTCTCAGCTGTGGTTGTCCACGTGGAAAGCTAGAACAGCTTTTCTCCACAGAGCAGGAGTAGACCCACTTTTAGGGGGAGGAAGAGGAGCTGGTTGCCTTCATCTGCTCCACCTGCAGCTCCTATGTTTGGGGGCTGCCCGCTCATGCCCAGCCCCTCCTCGGTGCCTGGGCACTTGGCGTAGATGACTATGGAAGAGCCCTTCTCCTCTTCAGCATGTAAATTAAGACAGAAATTACAATGTGCATGGTTTTTTGGTTTTTTTTTCCCCCAGCGTGTAGCTGCAGTATTTGTGTTATTGGAAAGCTGGTGGCTCTCTGTGGAGGCGTCCTGCATCCCAGGATAAAAGGCAAAAGCGTACGGGGGGCTGGTGGGAGCAGTGGGGAGCGGCGCGTTTGAGAAACATGGATGAAATAATCCTCAAGCAATTAATTTATTTAGGAATGACAAAAAAGCCAGCAGGTGATTCTTTAGTTCTCTGACAGGGACAATAATCTTTTGGATATAAAAAATGCGTTCAGGAAAAGCTTTTTAAGTTGGCTCCATCAGAATTTTTTCAATGGAGTGTTTTTGACGGAAGATACTGATTCGTTGAAATGAAAAGGATTACAAAAAAATAGTCAAAAAACACTACAAAAAGGTCACAGTTCTTTAGAAGAAAAATAGAAAAGGAATGCTTTCAATTCATAAATTGTTCATTTTTTAAAAAATCTGGAATTTCACACCGATATGTTTAATGTTATGTAATTTAATGTTCTGTAGGGGTTTTTTTTAACATTATGGCTGACATGTCGTGAAATCATCACAGTGCATAATAACATCTTATCATTTCTAGCTCAGAGTGTTGCCTGTTTGTTGTAGTGAAACAGTTTGGCACCTGATCAAAGTGTCTCCTGCCTGTCTTGTAAAAAAAATAATGTCAAACTTCCATTACAACACAGACAGGAGACACTTTGATCTAGAAAAGAAAATATGTTAGTGTTTACTAAGTGGCAGATGGCTTTAATAGTTTTAAAATGAAACAGAATAAAAAAATAGTAAGATATTCTTATATAATATGTAGCACTAATGAAATGCCATGAAATTATATGAAAAAAAAAACCCAAACCCAACCCAAACCACAGAGAAAAAGTGAAGCGAAAGTAGGAAAGAGCATTTCTAGAGAATGACTTTTTTTGTGGTGGGGGTCTTTCCTTTGCCATTCACTTTTGACCAGGCTAGGTTTGCCAGGCGCTGAGCACGCTGCGGCTGGGATGGGGGCACGGAGCCAGGAGGGCTGAGAGCTGGGAACGCCTGGCTTGTTTAAAAAAGAGAGATGAGGTTGACCAGTCCAACGAGAATGACTCCTTTGTTGTCGCCGTTGGCTTGTTTAACATCCAAACCAAAATTTCAAATGAGCAAGAGCGCATTTGGGGTGAATACATTTCTTAAACACAAATGAAATCCAAAAGAGCTGCTCGGTCTGGAGCATAAACTTGAGATGCTTAACTGTGGTACCTGGGGGTCTGTTCCAGGAATCAGCGTGCTGACTCAAACCATCAGGCACCGGCTATTTGGGAAGCGGGTGCCAACGCTGATGTGCGTAAGCATTCATTTGTAATAATAATAATATTTTTAAAAGTTCCAGCGTCAAACAGAATCGCATGATATTATGCACACAGCGTACGGCATCCAGAAATAAACACACAGATAGTCAGCACACAAAGACACCCCGGCAAGAGCAGGGGGAAATCAGCAGATCAGCTCTGCGCCAGCTTACCAATATGGTTAAAATCAGTATAAAAGCAAAGACGTCCTTCTCTGTGGCAGCTCCCTGCCATTAGGTAGGTTGGTAAAAGCCCAGTGAGGGTTCCCATTCCCCTCTGATAACTCATCCTGCCCTATTTTAACTGTTATCTAATAATGTGAACCCATCACTGCTCATACAGCAACACAGCTGTGATGGCAGGTACCCACGTCCCACAGGCGCCGGACGTGTGTGGGCATCATACTGGTGTCCCAGTACCGGCTCCCAGCTGCACAGGCATCTGCCAAATGGAAGAGCAGCTGACTGCCGGCCTTCCCAGATCAGACTGTGGCGAGTCCCCAAAAAGACACGAGGTGGCCAGAAATGCGTTTGCATTTAGGCCATCAAAACTGGGGGTGTTCGAGCCCGAGGCACGGCTGTGACATGGAGGCAGACCCCACGTCCCGGCGGCTCTGGCACAGGGATCGCAACCGCTTTTTTCCTGGAAAAGCCCGCGGGAGGGTGAGGAGCTGCATAGATGCTGTAGGCACAGCACCCCAGTGTTCTTCCCTTGAGTGTCTGCATCCGCGGGGCGAAGCAGCCGATGCCCCCGCCGCCTTTTGGAGGTTAAGGGGGTAATTTGGGAGTGGTGGGAGCCCTCCTACTGAAAAGGCAGCAGCTTTCCACCGTGTTCTTCCTAACACGTCTACACATGCTTGTGGAAAGCAAGCCCATGGCGCGGGAAGGGTTACTGCAGGAGGAAGCACTGGGGAAGAGGAAAGACAGATTTCAAGCCCCGAGTCAGCCAAAAAGCTGAAATCGTAGGAAGCTGCACTGAAAAGAAGAAAAAAAAACAAGAAAAAGAAAGGGAGATTTGAATAGATCCAGGCGTGCTGATGGGGATAAAAAAGGAGAAGAACACTGCAGGCGTGAAACCCTTCCAGCTGCTTCCCACAGACCCAGCATGGCAAATTTGTCGCAGGAAATAAAGTGGAGAAGGGGAGTGAGATGGCCCAAGGCAAGGAGGGCACATGGAGGGATGCTTTCAGCCCCCAGCGAGGCCGGAGGGCTGAGCTCACCTCCACACGGGGGTCTGTGGCCAGCACCGGATTTCGGGTGCTCTCAGAGACCCACGGTGGGAACGTGGACGGGGTTGGATGGGGAAATGTCCCCTGATGACTGGCAAAAAATTGCATTAACTCTGCCCTCGACCTGCTAAGGGTGAAGTGGGGAGAAGCTGCGAGAAGAGTGGGTACTGGTTGCTTGGGCTGCCTCCTGCAGCACCCAAACGTGCTGCACCTTCTACAGACATCTGGGGGAAGGATGCTCTCAACCCGTGATGCTGCAAGACCTCCCTTTGTGCAACAGATGAATTGGCAAAAAAAAAAAAAATAGGGAAAGAGAGAAGTCACTGGGTCCCTCAACTAGCTCCAGTTCATGGAAATGAGCTTCAGTCTCCCATCGCTGCACAGGCAGATGAGGGTACCTTCAGCAGCGGTGACATTGCGCATCCCCAGCATGCTTTTTATTCCCGGGCGCTTTGCAAACCTTAATTTAACCCTGAGTGGGATATACAGGTTATAGCTGTAGATATTTAACAATCAGCTTAGAGCCGAGCAGGTCACCCCAGTTCCTCGATAGCCAGTGGGAAGGAGGAGACACCTCCCTCCAGACCTGGATCGTGTTGTTTCTGGATGGGACACGTTGCCCCTCACGCTGACCCGCAGCAGTGCCGGGGCTGGTGCTCGGGCAGGGATGCTGCACGTCGGGATGCCTCGGAGGAGGAACACCCCCGGTCTGCTCACGCCATCGCCATGAGACGCCATCCAGTCTCCCATCCCCTCGGCGGCTCCAGCCACCAGTTAGCCCCAGCCGAGCATCGCCCGTCCTGGATGCCGTTGGCTTCTACTGGCTGTAGAAGCAAATTGATGAAGAAGGAGGGGAAGAATGATGCTGCGTCCTCACGTCCAAGTGATACCAGGCCTTGCTCTGTCTAGGAGATGAAGTAGCTATCGAGAAGGTATGCTTTCCAATGTGGCATAGCCTGTTCGGAGTCTCCATTTGGGAAGGTTATCAGTCATGCGTGGAGGGAAGGTAATGTCGCATCCTGCAATCACCCCGTGGGTGGGAGCCTGGAGCTGTGAACACAAACCCTTGCCCAGCCCCTGGGGATGGGATGGGGAGCAGTTACCGGCGAGGCAAATGTCAGGTTAAATGCCATGGCGTTGCGGAGAAAAACATTGGGAAGTGAAATGCTGGCTGGTGCCATAGGAAAGAGGGTTTACAGGCAAAAGCTGAGGTTAATGAAGCTGTGGAGGCCAACCTGAGATGCAGTTTTGACTTTTAGCATTTAGGAAAGGTGTACAAAACCTAGCTCAAATACATAGAAGGCAGACACGGACCTGTGTGTGTAACTCCTGGGGTTGCTAAGGGTCCTCCCTGGGAAGAAGTGAGCAGGGAGAGGATGGGAACAGCTTTAGTGACTTTGAGACTTTGAGATAAAGGCTGAGTGGTGGGGAGAAGTCACCCGCCGAGGTGAAGCCGTCTGGGCTCGCACGGAGCTCGACGAGCGATTCGGAAACAGCTTCTGCCAGCAGGAAGCATTTGCTTAAACACGGGGCCCCCCAGTCTCTCTTTGTCAAGAACAAAGTCAGAGTTTCTGAGAGCCAGCACTAAACCCGGGTCATTATCAGCGCTGTGTTTTCAAGATGGATCTCCAGATAATGAAACTAATTCTGTTTCTCAGGCAAAATTTCCATGCAATTCACTGACGGCTGAGCGCAAACAAGGAACACCGCTCGGGGTTCAATACTACAAATGTTTTCGCTCAGAAATCAATCCATTGGTCGAGGAGATTGTTTACTGCTAGAAAAAATTGTGTTTTCTCCCGAATCCAGCCGCGAGCTTTAGAAGATGAGGCTACCTAGTCAGCTGCGCACTGTTGACTTGCTCTCGGTCACAACACGCTTCAGCTCCCGCGCTCCCTGCCTCCTCCTCCTCAGCCTCCAGGTGCTCTGGGACAGATTTTGTGCCATTTGTTCTTATGGGGATGGTTTGATGTGATGAACGTGCAGGGAGGGAGGCAGCGTTTGTGCTGTCTGCCCAAGGATGCTTGAAATGGCTGGGTACCTTGTCACGGCAAGGAACAACTGTTTGGAGATAAGGATAACATATCAGTTATGTCTAAGTGGCTGTTTATCTTTTTCTCTTTTAGTCTTTTCCCTCTTAGTTAAAGGTTACAGAGCCAAAAAGCCACAGAAGCCCAAGTATGGCTGTTGTTAAAGATCAGGACCAAGTACCAAACCCAGCTTGGCCGGACTTTGTTGAACCCGTGCAATTCTGGAAGGCTGCAAGGAGAGCGCCTTACAAAATGATTTGTACCAGCACCCTTGTCCTGGTATAAAAACATCATGTCGGGATGTATCGAGCATGACCACTGGAGCCTGTGAAAAACAAATGCCTTCAAAATGCACTTCAAGGCTCGTGAAGGCTTGAGGGGGTTTGAAAGACCTCTAGGTACCGACAGAGCACGGTGCAGCGCAGGGACCAGCCACTCACAGCCCCCCAGGAGCCCCATGCCTCCCTGGCGAGCTGGCCCAGTTCATCCCAGTTAGAAGTCTCTAATAAGTTGTAACCTAAAATCAAACCGCAAGAGCAGATTTTTCTCACCTTGGGCTTACCCAAAGGTCTTCTCTTGAGGGTTACTAAAGCTATTTCGGATGGCAGCAGTGGCAGTCGCTACCCTCCCACCCCAGATGCCAACCTGCAGCCCATGAGAAAAGACCCCAGCCAGCACCCCCACACTGCCCAGTGCACCAGGGACGGAGCAAGACTCCCACCAGCATCCAGACACACTGGTTAGCAAGACTCAGGGGCAGTTAAATAATGAACGCTGAAAGTTTGGGGAGCAAAAAGAGGTAGCAAAAAGAACTTTTTTCTAAGCCACAAGGACAAGTTTCAGGTGAATCCATGCCAGGCTGGTGGCCGCTTTCCACCTTCCAGCTTAGCCCCTTGCGTCCCCTCCCTGCCCACCCTTTGGAAGCACGTTCATACCTGGTCCGCGGACAAGAAAACCAAAGAGAGCCAGCAGCTGGGTCCTACAGGGGACTTCTCCTCCTGTGGCCTCGAAAATATGGGTGGGGAGAGGGGAAAAAGAAGATTTCGGTAGTTAGAGCTCTGCTCTTTAGCCCTGCTAGCTCATGCAAAAACAGTCGCAGAAAGACAAGATAAGGAACTATGTGGTTTCAATTTCTAACCTCAAACAGCAAACGCTCCTCAAAAACAGTTTACTGTGTGGTCATGTTGCTTCGAAGGAAGGATAAGGAGCCCAACTGAAAAAAAACACACAAGATAGTAATTGGAAAATAGTCTTTAGTCACAGAGGAGCTGTACATAAGAGGATGCTCCAAGAACTGAAAGATTCAACAGCCCCATAGCATTTCTCTCCCAGGAGGTTTCTTCTTTTTTCTCTTGTTGAGATGCCTCAGTCGCTATTGATGCAGGCACCTCCTCCCAACAACCAGCTAAATTGTTACCCCCCCAAACTCCCATTAAACCAGATGCTTTTCAGCATGTGCCAGGAATATCGTTCTGTGAAATGTGCTAAGATATTGCAACTTCTATTCAGTTTATTTCGAGTCAGTACAATGAAGCAGCGGAAGGCAGGGCTCTAGGGCTGGGGAACAACATGGAAAGGAGAAGTTCATCAATTTATAGTAATTTTGGACTCCTGAGTTTCATTTTCATGTGTACCGCTAGCACGGTAGTCACAGAGCAGGTTGAGGATTTAAAAAAAAAAAAAAAAAGAAGAATTAAATACCGATATGTTAGCTATAGCACTTACAGCTTCATAGAAAAAACAGATGTGGTCTAAATGCAGATGTTGCCAGGACTGAAATAATGGCTGACATATACTGATAATTACTCATTAGACTTGTTCAATGGATAGAGTTTAGTAACGGTGGAGTAAAGGCTGTGTAACAGGCTGACTCTTTCCCCCCGCCCCAGCTCAGAAAAGTAACTGAATTTCCACTTTGGCTTCCCTTTTTTCTTCCTTTTCCTTTCCATTTTTAATTTCAGCACCGTTAACGCCAGCCCTCCCATCCTCTCCCCCCACCCTGGCTACCCACCCCGCGGAGGCAGGATCTTGCCGCAGGTCCCCGTTGGCACCGAGGGGCGGGGGGAGAATTTGGCGGCCCCACCGGTTGTACCCCATCCCCGAAACATCTGCTGAGCAGAGAGGGGGGGTTCAGAGCGATCAACCCCAGGGGTCTCATCCACATCGGTCCCCCTCCCACCCTGGGCAATGCCCCCGCTCAGCACCGAGCGTGACAACCGAGCTTCAAACGCTCTTTTGGGGCGGAAAGTGCAAAATCCCGCTAACTGGCACAACGCAAGTGTCTGCCTTGACCCGAAGGGCAAGACCCGGAGCGATGTGGGGCTGCGGGCAGAGGAGGCACTGGAGCAGCAACCGGGAATCCCAGGCTGTTTATACCACGAGCCGTAACTCCTGCCGTTAGTCACGGGCGCTGCGAGCGCAAGCGCTGCTTCACACATCAACAAGTGGCAGGGGCGAAAGAGAAAAACAGATTGACTTGATTTAAAGTAAACACGAAAGAAAAAAAAAATCCAACCAAACCCTCATTTCTTGTTATCAGAAAGGCACTGGGCTGTAGAAACACTGCGTTTTAAATTAGCTTCTAATAGTTGACTTTGAGTTGCGGTTTTTTTGGAAGAAAAGCAAATCTACCAGTTTTTCCTAAGGACTGGAAAACATCAAGAGCCGTAACGTATTTTCTTTTAAAGTCCATCTTCAGAGACTCGAGGGTGATTCAACAGTAAAGCTGGATTGTGGCCATACGTAGCTGAAGAGGAGTCCCACTTCCAAGGCGGAGTGGGTCGTTCCGCTCCCGGCCATCCAAAAATCCTGGCTAAGGGTCTCCCTCCTCCCCCTTGGGACACCCGAAAATCACCCCCTGCCTTCCCGGGGAAGCTGCACCGCTTGGATGGAGGGAAGGGAAAGGAATACAGCCGCACTTTGCTTTCCACCTGTCTCCTTTTGTTGGATTTAGACCGAGGAATTGCTGTAAATGAGTTTTAAATAAAGGCAGGCTAGGCTTAAATTAAAAGCCCTCATCGTAAGCCGGCTTTTGGCTATTGATAGCTTCAGCAGCCCAGACACTGGTGGGTGGTGGCTGGGTGGACCCGACACTGGTGGAACGGAGCCGGAGCCCAGGCAGAGCCGCCATAGCCGTTGAGGGGAGATTTTGTTGCCCTTTGGCCACAAAGCCACCACTCCCCCGAGCCATCTGTATGTAGAGATGTACGTACACACTCGCATGTGTATTTTTTTTTTTTGCAGGGTGGGGTCTGACGCTTCCTCTACTGGTTTCACTGGGGCAGATGCACGCTTTGCAATGAGCAGGCAGGTTTTTTGCCTCCCTTTTGAAGAAGGGAAAAAGAAACCCTGCCTGCTCTGCGCCCTGGGGGACCATACCTGAGGTGTCCCCCCAAAAGCCCCACTAATGCCCCTACCATCCCCCACAGCACCCTGGCATCGCTTTACCAGGGCTGGGCTACTTTTCCCCTCCTGTGCTTTTTGCTTGCCATCCACAGCCACTGTTTGACCATCACTGCTTTCTTATTTCATATATGAATTAATTGTAAGTAGATATACACATATCATTCTCTATATATTTATTACATATGTTTTGTTGTGTATAATTCTATCACACATACTTTTTTTTTTATGGGGGTGTTGTGCAGCTGGGGCTGCTGGTGCCCGCTCCTCTGGCCCCCCAAGCGTGTGCATCCCCCTGAGCCCCCTTGCCCACTGCAGGCTGTAGCACTGGGACACGTGTGGGGGCCCCCATGGGAGGTCGGGCACACCTGCCCAGAGAAGCCTTGTGTCACCCCCCTCGATCCCCAGTGTGTTCCCACTGTGTGACTCCCACGTGTCCCACCACCCGTGTCACAACCTGCCCCACCACACCTGACCCCCACACCCCCACATCCCCACGTGCTCCCCCCATGCTCCCATGTGTCCCACCACCCCCCCATGTCTCCCTCTTCACCCTCACGTGCCTCCCATGCCCCCACCCGTGTCCCACACGTCCCCCCGCACCTTCAGGAGTGTCCCCGTGTGCCGTGCATGCCCCCCACACCCTCCACGCATCCCACCAAACCCTCTGCGTGTCCCCTATGGTCCCCAACGCATGTCCCACCATGTCCCCTGTGCCCACCCTGTGTGTCCCCCACCAGCTCTCCCCACCGCCCTGTCCCACGCCGTCCCTGGGGCAGCGGAGGCTGCTGACACCTCGGTACAAAGTCCTGCCAAACCCCAAGGTGGCACTTTGTGATTTTGGGAGAAGCGGCTCCCACAGCAGCAAGGATGCCATCGGAGATGAAAGCAAAGATCCCCTTTCCTCCTGTGAAGCACGTTATCACCCTCTGATGAGCCCCCCTTATTTCAAGCCCATATGAGTATAGTCTTTCCTTTGGGGGAGAAATCCGGGACTTGAATCATGAGTGTTTTGGTGTAACTTGCCGCCTTGTGACACACCGACCGTTTCCCGAAATGAGACCGCAGGCGGCTCTCCGGCTCCTTCGGTCCAGGGCTGTCTCAGCTTTCAGGATGTAACACGTCCCCAGGAATTATTTTAAGCTGTAGCAAGGAAAACACATGGCAAACCGTCCAGCTGCTTGCAGTAGCCCTGCAACAAGACCTGTAGAGTAAAAGTAGGACTACATGGGGCAAAAGAGAGAGAGTGCCCCACGGCATAGCTGCACGGCCAGGTGACTCATCCCGTAACCAACGCGGGTCGTTATTAACAACCAGAAAGCAATAAACCTATTGCGACACGCTTTTCAAGCCAACCTTCAGCTGACAAACAAACAACGCGATGGACCTTCCCAAGGTTGGTATGATGATGTTTGCTTTGTGTATTGACATTTCGTACCCCATTGTTAAGGACTGGGAAGAAACTCAGTCATTGATGGGGACTGTGCTATCTTTGTAGAAAGGCGTAGGGGCCTCATTTTCATATTATTTGCCTATCTTCTCATTTTACTGGGCACAGTGAGAGGAAGGCAGTGTCTGTGACACTGTGTGGTGTGGAGACCTCCCACCCCAGATGCGTACCGAGGTGATGCCGTGGCTGACGGAGAAGGCTTGGCTGCGTGGGTTTGACCGGTTTCACATCCAGCTCAGCGTCTGTCTCCAGCTGTGGCCAGATGTTTTGGGAAGAGGAAGGACGGGGTTTTGAGGCTTCCCCTGCCAGCCTCTGAGATCTCTGTTCCCTTCCTGCAGGTTCCTAGTGCTTGACTTGCTTTCTTGACTGCTGCCCAGGGCTGAGCTCATGCTTTGGTGGACGCTAAACACAGGACCCAGCTCTTGACCAGCAGTGGTCTGTGCAGAGCCCGCGTGAATCTAGGACTCTTCCCACCCCCCCGCCCCGAAATATCTAGTTTTGCAGTGATATATGTTGAATTTCACCTGCCCTTTGACCCCTCACCCTGTCTGCAATTCTCACAGCCTGTCCTTGTCCTCAGATAACTTCTTATCAGCGGCAAACCCTCTCACCTCACTCCTCATCCCTTTTCCGAACCGTTTACAAAGATACTGAGCAGCCGAGGTAGCTGCGCAGACCCCTGGGGAAGGTCACTGCTATCACACTGCCGTCGTGAGAACTGGCTGTCTATTCCTGACCTCCGTTTCCTGTTTTTCAGCCCGTTATCTATAGATAGCAGGACCTGCTTTCTTACGCCTGAATGACTGCGTTTCCTGAGGAGCTGCCTCTGCAGCGTCGCTTCATCCCAAGCAGCTCCCTGGGCTAACGGAGCCGTTGTACCCACAGGAACGGGTGCGCTCACCTGAGCCTTGGGGCGGCTGTACATGAAATTGCAGGTCCGGAGCCATCCCACTTGGCTTTGAACACCTCACTTGGGTGTCTTTGGTAGAAGCCACGTGTGCTTTGGGTCCCCTCCGCCGTCAAGGGGGGAGGGGGACCCCCTCCAAGGGGCTGATCTCAGTTGCCCATCATCTAGGGCAGTTGCCCATCATCTAGAGCAGTTGCCCATCATCTAGGGCGGTTGCCCATCATCTAGAGCAGTTGCCCATCATCTAGGGCGGTTGCCCATCATCTAGAGCGGTTGCCCATCATCTAGGGCAGTTACCCGTCATCTAGGGCAGTTACCCGTCATCTAGAGCAGTTGCCCATCTTCTAGAGCAGTTGCCTATCATCTAGGGCGGTTGCCCATCATCTAGAGCAGTTGCCCATCATCTAGGGGTCCTGTAGCCCCCAAGCTGCTGACTCAGGGCTTAACAGCAAACAGCAGTAGTCCCTGCTCAGCAGAAGTCTAGAAGCGTGTGCGGCGTCTGCGGTGTATGCACATATGCCACTGGGACCAGTATGGTTTCTGAACAAGGCCAGGTGATTTTGCAGCTGGGACGGGGCTCAGTGCACATGCTTTTAGCACTACTGCTTTTCTCATGCGGTGGTGACTCAAGCCCAAGACCTTTATTGACTCTGCTCTTATTGTGATGGGTTCCTCCTGGTTGCCATTAAATACGCAAGGCATATAACCAGCAGCCGCATCGAGTTGCCCCTTGCTAGCAGCACTTGAGAAATCTATACAGTACCTATAACAGCATCGTGGTAGCACATACCGGACAGGCACGACTCATTTCACTTAGCTCCGGACGACAAAAATAACATGAAATGGCAACAATTCTCTTATTGTTTTATTTAATAATAATTTTCTTCTCCCTCCTCTCTCCACCCCGCTGAGGGATATTTTGGCAGTTTGCAAACATCCCCCTGTTCACATTCGCTGAGTGTTACTGCAGGCATTTCTTTCATGTGACAGCTTGAAAAAGGGATGTGAAAGCTTTCCTTCTTGTCTTTCTGGCCTTTCCCTCCATCATCTGACCCTCATGAATGCTCTCCAGCAAACAGTTTGCCTTTCTTACATGGTAAGATCTGGAAATAATTGCCTGCCACAGCACTTATTTCCATCAGTGAATAAGCTTGTGTAATCGCGCTGTGGTCTTTGCTCCACAGTTCATTTTCTTAACTCAGAAATGTGCTTTTATTTTTTTTTGCACCATTGCATATATTCTGTTTATCCCCACGATTCACTGTTGCCAGTAAAGTGGGAAAATAAGGGATAATCACCACTTAAATACTTTCAAACCAATGCCATGTGTGGGGAAAAAAATTCCCAAACCAAGGAAAAAGTCCTAGCGTCCTCAAATGAATGTGCATCCAACATGCTCTAGCCAAAGTACCCACTTTTTCTGATGGATCATATAAAAACTCAAGGTCCTGACAATCTGACAAGCCACCTTTTGATTCCTCGAATCCCCAACCACTAATCAAAGGTTGGCTCAGATCAGCGGCTCAGTTGTTATGGTTCTTGCTGATCATTTGTTTGTGTTTGGTATAGCAAGCTCTGGGAGCAGCGAATGTCATAATCTTGTGTCATTGTATAGCTCCAAGGAGATTACTGATAAATAACAATAATACACACACACACACATAATGAATAGAGGCAGCAGCCAAACAGGAGAATAATTGGTGTCTTGGTGGAGCTTATTAACTTAAATTAGGCAGAAACAGGTTTTGGGGGTGGATGCCACCATTTTAATTTCCTGAAAAAAAGAAAGGCCAACGTACATCTTTCAAAATACGTGCCCTGAGAAATGGACTTCATGTGACAGGGAAGGAGCCGCGGACATGTGTGTGCTTTTTTTTGAATGTCTCTAGTATTTGGCCCGGGACTGGCCACAGAGAACTAAACCAGCCCCGTTTGATCTGGACATCACCGTGACCCAGAGCATCCCTTCCCTCACCCAGCATCGCTCCTGTGCACTCATCTCCACGAAGTGACCCAAACCCAGCTGATCGGAACGTCCTCCCTAAATCCGAGTGATATTTCAGTGCCTTGGGATGGCTCCAGCGTCCCAGGTTGTTCCTACCTCTCTCCATCTTCAAAGCCAGAAGGTCTCTGCCCCGGGGTGAAGCTGCCCCACATTCACACCTCCAAGCAGAGTTACTCCAAGTTTTCCTAAAAACAAAGGAGCTCTACAATACAACTGAGTGCCCAAACCATTTCTCTAGCTTCCGCGTTAGCCAAAAACCAACCTGTAATGGCTACTTGGTTGCCTATCCATGGTCTTTCTATAAAGGAAATTATTCCAACAGAAAAAATCTGGGCAAGCTTTGGCCAGATTCGACTACACGTGTGAGCTGCTTTTTGCCATTGCACTTGCGCAAAGCAGCAGTAAACCCAGGTTAAGCAGCTACTTGTTTAACAGATTTAACTCTATTTTACAGCTTGGGAGTGATCTAAAGCAGTAGGATAGCAAATCTATCCTGAATACACACATTTTTTAGAGATAAAGCTGAAATCTTGGTTACAGTGAAATTTATGAGACTTTTCCTAGGATTTCGCATCCACTACCCTGGGAGTCCTCTCTGAGATTCATCATCAAGTCACCATTTTTAGGTTCATCTCTACAGGTGCCAGAATTCAGTTAATCACAGCTGAAGTTCATCGAGTTGACAGCTGCCAAGGAGGAGGCACTGCAAGGCAGATTTTCATCTCTGTTGGTTGGCTTGAAATGTGAAGACAGAGGAGTTATTCTCGGTACGTACTGGTTTAATTAAAATTAGTCGGATCCTCAGTTAGTGGAAATTAGCGGAGAGGGAAATGTTAGGGAATTCCTTGCTGCTGAACTGTGGAGAAATGTGTGCAGCAATAGGATTCCCAGGTCCCTCGTTTATGAGGTGTGCCGCACGGGCTGGGTCCCCTCGGTGCAAATGTGGGATAATCAGTGCGGTCTGGAATTGCACTCCTGGGAGAACCAGTCCGTCATGATCCCGCGCCGTGGCTCGAGTCTTCTCCCATTCCAAGTTAATAATAAACACAACCCAGCTAAGTGATATACATGACACGTTTATTACCATGTCCTTTAGAAGCAATTTCCTTTCTGCTCTGTTTTCTCACAGACAGTGTAATTACCAAGTTAAAGAGAACAGAAGAAAAAAAAGAAAAAAGTTTCCAGATTTGATCTTTCCCAGATGAAATGGCAAAATTAATGAACCAGTGTATACTCTTCAGAGATGTAAGGAGATATACCTTAGGGTTAACAGCTGCATTTCAGCAAGTCTTCAGGTGAAGGGACGCAGTGAAATCAACTCCATATAGGTACAGCTTAGGAACAGGAGATTTTTAAACGATAATACCCAAGCCGTTGGTTTGTGCCTACATGGAAGGCAGGCATCATGACATTCCCAGCTGTGCTTTGCAAAACAAACCCAGTCGCCGTTCCTCAGGCAACAGATTGCTCGGTTCCGTACAGAAAAAAGACAAAACTAATTTGAGGCAAAACCCTAACGCTGTTGGAGCAAGCGACCATTGACTTTATCAGAGCCAGGATTTCCCTAGCATGCTGCCTTGTCTTGGGTTGCGCAGGGGGGAACGCCATGCGTTTTGTGTTGCACGTTCTTCCCGTCTGCTCTGTAGCCCCATCACCGGGGAACCTGTTTAACTGGGGACCAGAAAAATAATCCCTCTATCGCAAATTGCTCACCAGCAGGTGCCCTAAACGGTCCTAATACTTGCATAAACCAGAAGGCTGAGAGGAGCGTGAGTGAGGGTGTGCAGGCTGAGAAGCGCTGGGGAAAAAAAGGCAGTTGGATTTCTCTGCACCAACGTGCCCAGTGAGAAATAGTTTCCATGCATGCTTTCAACCTCTTCTGCTCGGAAAGAAAGGACGCAGCCCTGAGGCACGATCACTACAATGGGCTCAATGTAAGATGCTGCTTATAAGCATTTGTCAAGCTGCAGTGAGCGCAGGGCAGTGTGTCCTCATTCACCAGCGCTTCCCATGGGCGATGGATCGTGGTGGGAACTGGGCAGCCCGCTGCTTGATTCTGGCACAGGGAGGCAATCTAAGGTGCTTGTGTTTTAACCCCTGAAGTCCCAAATCATATGGCTTCTGACGTCCTCAGCAGGCCTGCATCCATCCCTCTGCCCAGGGGCCGTCGCGAGCAGGAGCACTGTCCGGGTGGCAGGAGATGGGGGTTAAATCTTTCCCTGGGAAGTGCTCTCTGCTTCCCAGTTTGTCCGAGATTTGGAAACTTTCAGGGCGTCCTGCAAAAACGCATGACGCAGTTACGCATGAGTCTGCCCACCCCATGCTAGCTTTCATGAAGGGTCATTTAGCGGTAGAAAAACCAAGGAGGGAGAGACAGCAGAAAGGCGACGTGGATGGAGCGGTGATAGACAAAAGAACCACGTGTGCGGTGTTTCAAGGCAGACGAGCCCCCCCCTCGCTCACCCTTCTCCATCATCGCCAGACCGAGGGCACCCCAAGGGCATCTCCAGACCAAGCACAGGGGGGACCCTTTGGAAGGGTCAAACCCCTCTTTCCTCCACGGGAGGGCTCGTTTTTTTGGGGGCTGTCCAGTGGGGCCAGTCCCAAAAGCCTCCCCCACCCGGGTGGAGATTTGGGAGCCCCTCAGGACCCCCCCATGGCTCCGAAAGCGCTGGTGTGTAACCCCTCATGGCCAAACGAAGCGGTCAATGGGTCTGGTGCCGCAGCACAATTTCTGCTTCTTGCCAGGCGGCTGTCGTGAGATTGGCTTGAATGGGGGATGTTTACTACGGCCGAGGGGAGAGATGGGTACCCTCGGGTTTGCGATGCTGGGATATCCCCGCACTGTGGGTCAAACATAAAGAATTAATTAAGTTTAATCCTTCCGAGGCAGAAATTAGGGGTCAGATTTCAGCTGGCGTAAATCAGCACGGCTCTGCTGGGGTCAACGGAACAAACCTAGCTCGTGCCAGCACAGGCTCTGGACTGGTGCCTGTCATTGTGCACAGTCACAAACACTGCTGAGTGCCATGAAATTAGAATGAAGGATTAATAAAATCATATTTTGCATTGTCCTCAGCACAGACAGGCCGTTTGGAATAGCGCAGCAGCCACGTACTGCCAGTGGCTCTGACCCATGTTGGTTTCAAAACTCACTGGTGTGTACGGAAATTAATATGGCTACATGGTGAAAAGTATTATTCTCTGCATTATTTGGTAATTTAGCCTTATGGCTTCATTTAGCCTTATAGTTCTTATTTTAATTCACACACAGCACTTCCAACTACTTCATAAGCTGAGCTGTTCTCTAGACAATATTCCTGGGAATTTAGGAGCCGGTGCCCTGCAGGGGTTTGTTCAAACGCTGCCCCTGATACCAGTCAGAGCCAGGTGTATCAGAGGAAACATCTCTTCAGTTCTTTATCTCCTCCTGCTCTTCCTCCAGAATTCCTCCTTACTGATAATCGCTCCAAGATAAGTATTCATTATAATTTATGATAGCCGTGGTCATTTGGCAAATTGAAGTCCACCCCTTTCCTTTTACAATATATATGAGGCCGATCCAGTGAAAGACTTAATATGCAGATTTTTTATTTTGAAACAGCCTCTTAGGACTATGTACTAGCCTAACATTCTGCCCCTTTTTCCCTAAATAAGAAAATAAATTTTTCTAAAATCTAGCTGTTTGCTACCTATGGTTTAGACTCCCTCCCCAAAATTGTAATTGAACTCACTTGATGTGATGTTACTTAGGATATTAAAAGGTATTATTGCCTTAAAAACCGTAATAGTAGATTTGCTATTTAAACACATCACACTTGTGATTTGCAACAGAAGCAACTTTGTGGTCCAGTTGAACATTGGAGCCGGAAAAAAATCTGATTAAATTTTATTTCTTGGAGGTGTAATAGCCTTTATTCTTGCAATTACTCACCTATATCTTCTCAGATTAGAGTTAATTACCGAAAAAGATAACCTGTTCTTGCTTTCACTGTTGCAGCTAGGGTGATACTGGATCAGTATGACATGGTGCACGTTCATGGCACTTCGAGAGACGTATTCTCAAGTGAAAATTGACAGAACAATTTCAGCAGACATAAAACCTTCTGAATTTGCCCAAGGCCCGCAGGTGCTGCTGCTGCATGGTAAGTCTTTGCGGTATTTTCTATAAAGACAGATCAGCAGAATTGAGATTATGACGTTGGTTTAGAGATTATGAATGCATCAATCCTCAAATGCTCTAGTGCTTCGATTTTATGTCCATGGCACACCAGTGGCTCGTTGTCCATTTCCTCATAGAGAAAGAGCCTTTCTAGGCCAGCTGGATAACAGAATCCTTAATAGGCACACTTTGGGTCTGCTAAAGGGTTGTCAAGCGTCTGCAGGTCCCTGTTTGATTTCTTCTAAGCTGGAAAAGACTTCTCAAACTAAGGGGTTTCCAAACAGCTGTTGCTGGTTCTTGGCCTTGGTCGGGCTCATGTTTTGTCCCTGGTATTGCAGAGAGCATCTTCATAGCTCAGACTGGCAGAACTTGGGTTCTTGTGGAGCAATCTCACCTGTGGTACCTATATCAGACGTATCTCAAAGGCAGCTCTGATTTCTTCTGGAGCTCCTGTTCCATGTCTTGCTAGTTAAGATGGGTATTTGTTGTTTGGGCCACCGGGTCTGTATTGCATGAATTACCATGGCAGATGTGTGAGGCTGAAACATGAATTCCTGTGGTAGGATTAACGCCTGGACTTCAAGGGGGTATTCCCTTGATCTTAAAGATCTCAATGTCTCTCTGTTGATCCAAGGACAGAGGAAGAAAAAAGGACTGTCTAAAGGGGAGTCAGAGCTGCTGGCTGCTCTGGTCTGTGCCTCTTCCCTCCCCTTTCTCTCTTCATCAGCTACTGAGGAAGCATGTAGGCATTACTCTTAGCCATTAACACCTTGATCTTACTCCTCACAGCACCCTAACTCAGTGCTCTGCTTGTGTCCGTACCCCTCTCTGGTTTTGCACATCCTTCCGGCAATCGCACGTTGAACTTAATTTCCTTGTTGCACCTGGGAAAAAACTTCCCTGTCGGGAGCAAGACGTGAGGAGGGTTTCACTCCCTGCTGCAGACCCTGGTTTAGCTGCGAGATGAGCGGAGACAAAGCCAGCCTTGTACGACAGCGGGGCACTGGGCTGGGAGAGGAGGACGGGGGACGGGCAGCCTGCGGTCCCCCTCTGCTGTGGGCTTGCTGTCTAACCTGGGGGTCATTTCGTCTTCGAGCTCTCTGTTTTGGCCTGGGAACGGTGTCCAGTGGAGCATTTGCCCAGCTTTGTAAAAGCCTTCACTATTACAGGTGGGCTGCGCTTTCCAAACGTTTCTAACTATTCTCGCACCATCGTGCTTGGCTTCCCTCCTGTCTTCATTTAAATCCCCCTCGAACACTCACTCCTTCCAAGAGGCCTATAAATGCTAACCTATGTCAAGATAATGTCATTATCACTACCATCAATGGAGTAACTCATCAAGCGCTGAAATAAATCACTTTCCCTGGGGATCACTGCCTAAAAGCCAAATGTAATCAGTAAAGCTTGGGTTTGACAAGGCTGTCACAGATAGAATTCATTTACTAATGAGTTGCAGCCTAAAGTCCACACTGGTAATATGTCTGTGGTTTTAATGAAACATTACAAAGACCTTCTTCTTAGCATTTGTTGCTTGTTAGATATGCTGTTTGTCAGATATGTCTTCCCACTTGATGGGAAAGTTTTTTTCTTCCTCTTCCCCCAGCTGAACAATAGGTCTCTGAGCATCGTGCTGCCAAATACTGTTTTCTAAAATCATTTTTTCTCCTTTGGAATAATGTACCTTTTTGGCCTAAATCAACATGCCAGCTGTACCCTTGCCCATCCATGAAGGGATACTGCCTTTTGCAGCGGTTTTTATAAAATAGTTCCTCCTGACAACTGCTGAGAGAAAAATAAAGGTGCTATCCGTTCACCGTGATATCAGGAGAAAACTTGAATCATCGATAAGGACGGTTTCTAAGCAACCAAATGCAGCCTACAACCGTAATAACAGCACTTTGAAAGTAAATCACTTAGTCTGGTACATGCAAAGCCCCTCTCTCCAATTAATGGTGAGTTCATATCAGCTGCATTGTCTGGCAGACACACATTAACGGGGCTGAAGTGGTTCTAAAACAACACTTTAAGCAGTAGAACAAAACTCAAAGGCATTTGGATCTCCTAAAGGCTAATCATTTCAAAGAGGCTTTGCAGAAAATGTCCTGAAGGTTTTAATAGAAAATAACAATTCTTACCGTTTCTACCCTATAGGATATTCTGGTGAATTGTGTCTCCATTCAAGGATGACTCCTAAAAGCTACAGAAAAGATATTCATTGCATACGTTTTTGAATATTTTGCCTAACTTTCCCCATAGAAAAGTGACCTAAGTACCACCAAGTGTGTTTATTACAGTGCAGCATCCTTATAAAGAAAACTCACTCTTTGTAAGAGAATCATATACTGCGTCATTGTCTGCTCTACTGAAATGTAAACAAAGGTCAAAATAGGATCAAAAGTGGTCTTTTTTAGTAGGTAATACGGAAAATCTGTAAAAAATGCTTTTCCCTGTCACAGTTCTCTGCCTAAATCCGTCACTCCTCAGCTCCCTACCATGCATCTTCCTTTCTTGTCTGCTTCTCTTCTCCATCTCTACTGCTGAGAGAGGGTGATGCTGCCTGAGGGTTGGTCCCCAAGGAGCTGGTCCCAGAGGAGGGTCCCGTCTGTGGCTGGTAGCCCTTCTCCTCTCCCCATGGGAAGGGATGCAGCCCCCAATTTTTCTTAGCTGGGGAACAAGCCAAGAGGACTCACACCTTCATCTTCATCCTCCTGGTATGTTTTAGCAAGCAGAGAAGGACTTAGGGGACCTGATGGGCCACGAAAAGAGAGGTGATGTTTTAAAATGCAGAAGAGAGCAGCCAGGAGCCCGTTGTTGCTCCTCATGCTTTTTGTGAGGTGGGCAAGGGCTGCAGCAACTGGTCCTCAGGTGGCCCCATCATGGACATGTGGCTGGGAGCCGGTCGCTGCAGCCACGGAGCGGTGGGAAATGGGAGATTGGGGTTTTGGCTGGGGAAGAAGGTGTCCTTGGTGGTCAGAGACCAGCTGGGAGGGGTGGTGGGGAGCCCAGGGAAGCCTGCTCCCTCATTTGCTCATGCATGGCACTGAAAGGGTCACAAACCCTGCGGTCCATGTGGGAACAAGGACCAGAACTTCAAAAAAGCGGATGTTTGCTGGGGGAAACACAGGCACTGCGGCCACCCAGGAGCCTGAGCAGCTTACAAAGAGCTTTTCATGCTGCAGTTTGGGTCCTTTAAAGTGGCATGCTAAGATCTCCCCATATATTCTCTTGGCCTAGCTGTAAAATGGGGGTGGAAATACTACATCTGCCCTTGCTTTGTCTGATTTGCCTTGTTAGACAGTTTCTGGCACAGTGATAGTGCGGAACACCACTGAAATACAAGTAATACCAAATTACTTGCCAGACCACGCTAGAGGGCTTGTAGAATCTCAAGGATACAGCAAACAAGAGTAGAAATCTGGGTCTGGGAATTGAGGAAGGGAAAGACTGTGACCCTGTGAGTATTAGCTGCAGACTTCTCTATGCTAATGTACATTTGACAAATATTAAAAAAATAGGGGATGGCATCATAGGGTCCATCCACAGAGCAACCCACGTGGTGATGATGGGTATGGGCCAGCGAGGCAGTGTGAGGTGGAAGACTCGGAATGCCGTGCACGAAATGATGGGAGAGGAGGTGGGAAGAGAGGAGCCCCTTTCGGACCAAGTATGATGCTGTCTGCAGCTGTATGACCGTTAGCACAAAGTCAGTCAGAGCACACAGGTTTGGGGACTTGATCAACAAGCCAGAGGTTTCAAAAGGAGAATTTTGGGTACCTGCAGGGACTCTCACCTAATCCCAAAGAGTTCTCCAGGATGATGAGAAAACTAAAACAAAGAAATGCAAGGATGTGGGGTTTTTTGCCCCCAGATCTGTGTATTTCTCATGCTGCCTGATTAAAGAGCACATTTTGGTTTAGAAACCAGGGTGAATCCTGTGAGCATTGAGGGTTCTTCAGGGCCTGAAAGGAAGGAGTCCAAGGAATGTTCGTGCTTGTGTAGAGATTATTTCATGTTTTTTTTATTTTATGGCATACTTCACATGGGTATATGAAGAAAGTAAGCTACTTAATATTGCCAATGAGCAGCAGGGAGCAAAGGACAAAGACAAGCCCATCCATATGCACCCTGTGAATCCAAGGGCAATGAATTCTTCAGCTGAAACTGAAGAAGGAGCTTGTGAGTATGACTTGCCCATTGACAGAGCAGGGGACCGCCAAGCCTCTTCTGCGGCTAAACACGGGTCATAAAACCCTTCCTGGAGGTGGGTTTTGGTTCTGGGTGACCCTCTGCTCTGTGCGAGGAGGAACTCTTGAGGTGAGAGTAGGTTGATGCATCAGGCAGTGTTGGATGCCCTGGACTCATGGCAGTGGAGGAGCTGTAGGAGAGACTGGGATGGGACACCCATCACAGACCCATCTCTGCCATCCCAGACCCGTCACAGCCATTCAAATCCATGCAAAGTAGTGGGTTGGTATTATTGGAACCCACCTGCCTATGCCGTGTTAGCTGTGGAGGTGTTCTCATGGCTCAGAACCAAAACATTGAATAGCAACTGGGCTGTGGAGAGGGCATAAGGAATGGGAAGGTCTCTCCTACACCCCCATCGCAGTTATCCATATTATTAATTACCTGCAAGGAGGGAATTCAAAAGTGCAGATGTAAGAGATCTCTGGGGTCTCCACAGCTCTTGCAAAAGCAGAGTTAAAAAGCCCAGAACATCCTTCTCAGGGCAGCTTCAGACATTTCTTTCCTTTTTAAAAAATTTCTATGTCAGCTTCTCAGCTGTACTTGCATATGGGGTACATATGGAGGAGAAAAAAAAAAAAAAAGCAATGACTGGCGCCAAACGGGGCCTGCTGCAGCTTTTAAGAGTCCTCTCCGCTTACTATTAAAATGCAGCTTTGCCCAGTGAAAACGCTGCTTTATTGCCGCAAAAATACTTCCCAAAGACGTGGCCCTTGGAGCACAGCAGGGAAATGTGCCCCGAAGCAGGCGGCTCCGGGGTGGCAGGAGCAAGGGGCTGAGAGCAGCATCCCGGTCAGGCTGTCCCAGAAACACCCAGCCCTGCCGAACTGGGTGCTGGTGGGGGGGTCAGCAGCCCTGGGTGGATGGGTTGGGGTCGTTACAGGAGAAAACAGCGTGGTGTGCCCTGCTCGGGCTGCCCCAGGTGAGGACACAGGGGATGGGACCGTGCCGAGCCCCTCATCTATCCACCACGTTTCGCTCCCTGCAGTGCCTCCCTGGGTGGGCAACTCTCCTCCATCTCGCCTGGACACGAGTGGGGACGTTCCTCCAGCTCCCACAAGCCGCCTTCACCTGGGACCTGACCCTCTCCTCTTCACATCCCCCTCATTGCTGCGCTCCCCAGCCCGCGTGCATCAAAAAGCAGTTGTACGTTCCTGTTTGCATCCCACCACCATACCCCGGTCTGGGGGCCAGCTGGTCCTCCCGCTCTCCTGTATTTTCCCAGAGGGGTCAGCCCCGGCGGGGGCTCCTTTCCCCATCAGCCCTGGCAGGGGGGAAGGAGGAGAAGCGGCGGCCGAGACCCGGAGGGTGACACGACCAGCGGGGACCTGGGAAAACCCGTCCCTTTTTCGACGCCTGTGGCGTTGCCGCCATCCCTGGGAAATGGCCGGCAGCTCCTTTGAAGCCGCCTGTCCCCCCCCATCTGCCTGCCAGCTGCCCTCCCCACCGCGGCTGCCCACAAAAGCGTCGTGGGTGGGAGCCGGAGCGGGAGGGATGCCGAGGTTCGGCGTTCGGCGGGCTGCCCGCGGCGGGGACGCCCGTTACGGGGTTGGAGGGTGGGTTTTTTTGGAGCGGTGGTTGTGCGCTGCGGCCATGGCCCTTTGGGTTTTCCTCCCCTCTTCCGTAGCACCCGGTCGTCGCTGAGCAGCAGGGCAGAATCCACTTCTGGTTAAGGCAAATTGCACTCCAGTGGGATGCCGAGGACTCGTGTGGGTGTACAGGGGAACGTTTATCTTGGAGCTGCACGAGGACAGCGCTGGTTATAGCATAAACCTAAATCGCTGCTTCAGAGGCGCCCAAAAGCAGGGAAGAAGATACGGGCTTGCAGTGGGGTTTCTTCACCCTTTCTGCTGGTTCTTGCCAAATCCCCTAGGAAAGAAGGCTTTTTTGTCAAGAGGTGTTTTCTTGCCTGCACTAACTGTGCCTGTTCTCATGAGGCGTACACATCTCACCCACCTGACAGCGTCCTCGGCAATCTGTGATGGCTGCATTCCCTCTTAAAACGCAACAGGAGGCTGCGAAATACTCGGTTATAGCAAAGCTCTGTCTTTTGGCTGCACTGCATCTGCGATCAATATCCATTTTAAGGCTTCTTGCATGACACTGCAGTTTGCTTCACCAAACAGAATGCAGAATAAATGGAAATGGTGCACCGTTTTAGTGGGGTTTTTTTTATCCTTTTCTTGTCTTTTATGTAGTTTCAGCATGTATCTTTTTGCATTCCCTGTTTCAAAAATATACACCTGCACTTACGCAGTAGACAGCCTTTACTGCTGGTATCTGCTCACATTATCTCTCCATGCCCAAGTAAGACTTGTTTTCATCTTTTCCTGTAGCAACCCACTGGTGAAGACCTGAAGTTTTTAGCAGTTATAGTCAGGTAAGACAATTCTTTATGAAGTTATTTTAAAAATGGAAAGTGAAATTAGAAGTCAGATTTCATTGGGAAAGCACTAGTTGCAAAGCATTAAGAAGAAGTGGTGTGACTGGTGAAGAAATATGGAAAGAAAATAATGAGCTTCAGGAAAACTTTTTTTTTTTTTTAGCCAGCATTGCTAAGTTTTCAGAATATTCTGCCCACACTCAAAGTTACCCTTCTGAGGAAAAGAAAAGGATGCCCCTTTTACAGAACAGTCTCTAGGAAACTGTGAGAAATCATGTATGCTGTCACCCCGGTCACACTGAAATTTCTGTGGCAACCACAGGCAGAGACAAAGGTGAAAAATACTGGGTTGGAGTGGAAAGGAATGAGCAGCTGCTCTTGGGGTATAAGAAAATAACACAGGTGTTAAAGTGCCCTCCAGTGCCAACCCAAACAAAGGGTGGTCTGCTCTTAATTTTCCTTAGAGTTACAAGGGTGTAGTTTCCACCTACAATGAGATTTCTTTCTGTAAAATTTAGTTTAGGAATCAAGATTACTTTTTTAAGCTGAAAAATTAACAAGTCCAGGGATTTCTGGACTCATGTGCTTTGCCAAATGAGGTCGATTTTAATGGCATTAGCACCGAGTGGACAAATGGGACTAATTTGCAGTATAGTGGATTCCAGATATGTAAAAAAAAATGCCGGTGATAAAGATTTATGTAGACCCTGTTCATGCTGATGAAGTGCCTGGTCATTGCTACTTACAGTTTAATACCAGTTCCCCTTGGATTTTCTTGTTTTGTTTTGTTTTCATCCTGTGGCCTTTTTGGGTGCAGGAAAAGAAGAAGAGAGCAAAAGGATTTAGAGAATGCGAGCAAGGTCAGGCTGCACATGCGCTGGAGAAACAACAAACCGTTTGCGATCACAGACACCGTTAAGTCCCGCTCAAAACGTCCAGTACTTTTGTCCCGACTGATATTATCAAGCAGATGTTGGGTTGTTTATTAAACGTGGAGATAAAGCCGAGGCTGGCGCGGTGAGGACCGTCGCTTGCCGACGCAGCCTGCCCGGGGCACTGTGCCAGCGGGAGATGCTCCAGACCTCCGCCACCGTGCTTCCCTCCCCAGCAAGATGCACGACGCGTGCCGGGATGCTCAGGAAGGGATGGCTGAGACCCGGAGGGCGGTGGGAACGCCGTAATTCCCCTCCTCCCTGCTACATCCAAGGAAAAGAAGAGGAAAAGGTGTGGGGATTCCTAAGAGAAGGAGTGACTTCTGTTGGTGGAGCCTTGGTGGGGTTTCCAGGCAGTGCCAGGAGAGAAAGAGGTGGGAAGGGAACAGCCTCTCTTGTCTCCTTGACCCATGCCTCTACGGGATTTGTGGGCTTTCCCCCTCTTGTGCAGCATCCCTCCGCACGACCAGGGCAGAGCAGCTCTCAAATAGCCTTGGGCAGCGCCGAGGTCCTTGTAAAATCCACTGGTTTCAAAGGGAGTTTTGCATCAAAAATGTTTTTAAGCACTTGTGAGTTTGGAGGGTTTTTTTTGTATACTGAAGTGGCAGCGCTCTGGGAAAGGTTTGGCAGGCTCTCATCTCCTCTAAATACATTTCCATCAGCGGCCGATGCCGGGGAATGGCTATGGCTGGGTGTTGCTTCAAGCAGTGTTGTAGACCTGGTGGGAGCAAAACCCTTGTCTGGGCCATTCTGCCCCCCAGAAACTCTTGTCATGCGCTGCTGGATGTGATAGCGAGTTGTTTAGGGGGAATTTCTGTAGCTTCTGAAATATTCTGACCTTGAAGGTGGCCTTGTTCCTGCATCAATGACTAATATTCTTCAGGTTTCTTATCTGGCTGCTCTTTTTTTTGTAATAATAATTCTAAGGATCTGGTGTAAGGTGGCAATTCCAAATCGACAACATTTCAGGCTTATCAAAATACACAGAAAAAACCAAACCCAAGAAATGTCAGGAGAATTGACTGGGCAAGTAAAGTTCTGTTACTCTATGTAATGTTCCATTTGAAACGCGGGTTTGCAGTTTCATATTGTAGCATAAACAGCAGTTAGCTCGTGTGCCCTTCTGAAGGCTAATTCGGTCGTGTAACTTTGTCTTACACGCCTTGTGTTCAGCCTTTATAAAAAACCTGATGTGATCTTAATCATTTTCTGCCTCCTGCATTTCTTGCTTTGCTTCTCACTTATTTTCACACTTAGAGATTTTTGTCATTGCTTATTTGGGATGTTACATAAAAGACTTTAACAACTGTAGCAGTTGTTTAAACATCAGCCCCAGCAAAATGAGTGTAACATCATCATTTATTTCTAATTAATAGGAGGTGATTTCCCTGCTTCAGAGACCAGAAGATCCTTATGTAGCATCTGCTGAAATGAAGTCCAGGAGGAAAGAAGCTACAAAAGGAGGCAGAAACAAAGATGAAGACAGAAAGAGCCAGTGTCTTTTTCCATTTAACTGTAGGCACCTTCTACCACCGCATCTGCTCCATGGCTCCAACATTTGATGAGCTAAATTGATGAATCTGTACTTTTAGGCTTATTTAAATATTTTGAGGCTACATGTCTAAGGTCTGCTGCTGGATTCATCCTATACCTGGAGCATCAGAGGTAAACATGCAGCTGACTAATTTCCCTAGTCTTTCAAAATTTGGCATCTCTAGAGAGTGGTTTGCATGTTAGGTGGGCCATATCTCCACCTTTTTTAAATAGACTAAGGCCAGTTTTGCAAAATGTTGTTCCCAAACCACCTGTCTTTATTGAAAATTCAGGCAATTCAGGAAATCTTGCCAAGGAAAAGGACCTCCAAGTCACCTTCCCAAAAGGAACCAGGTGGAGAAAATATTTCTGCCCTTTGCCTAGCAAGAAAGATTGGAAGACAGGTTAGAAAAGCATCTTTAAATCACATTGCAAAGGTGTTTCTTACCAATGAAGATGACGGTGAGTGCTCAGTGGGATTATCAGATGCCAACAGGTAATACATTTCCATCAGGATCAATAGGAGCTGGCAAGGCAACACTTTCAAGGAGTCTGCTAAGCAGAAGCACCTTTTTCCAAGCTGGCCATTAAATGCTCAAGAATCTAAATCTCCCTGAAAATCCCATTCCTTAGGAGTTAAGTTGCTTTTCAAAATGGTATTTGGGACCCTAAATCATTTTTCAGAATGCCTGTTTGAAAAATGTTATTGTAGATCCTCGTAGAGGCTGCTTGTGACCACAATACATTGGGGAGGGGTTGTGATAGCCAAGAGAATTTGATTATCAATTTGTTGAACATGTTCTTAGGCAGATCAAGCGCAAAGAATAATTTTATTTAGCTTGAAGTATCTGGTAAACATAAAGAGAAAAAGGGCTCTGTAGTTGGACAGGTCTTATCTCGGTATCTTTATTTACATTTTCAAAGAACGCTGACGCAATCGAGCTACCAAAAGAACTGCTTTCCATCAGCCTGGGAACAGAAACAAATTAGACTTTAATAGTGTTGTGTGAAAAGTATGGCAAATGTTATGTAAAACTGTGCAAACAGAATGTTTGTGTTCTAGTTCCAGGTCATTTAGTGGGCAAAAAGAGAGACATTTTGTGTGAAATAGCCATGAAACGGTTTGCTATTATATAAGGATAGGAACTGCTAGATCAAACTCATGGTGACATGCCGAGAACCAGATGCTTCAAAGCAAAATGCAAGACATCCCAGTGTGGATAATTATGAAATAGTCTGACCATAGGGGAAATTTCTGCATAAATGACTTTAGTCCTAAAAGGCTACATGTTTATATTGCTTCTGAAAAGGTTTTAGTCTGATTTCCCACAGACACAGGGCTTATGCAACCAGTGTGCTGCCTGGCTGTGCAAATCTCTGACTCCCTCCCTCCCTGTCTGCTTTCCTGCCTCCAGCAACCTCTGAACACGTCCAACCCCTGCTACGTGGAGCAGAGGAGAGGAGGTCTCACCAATAGTTAAGTTCCTACAGGTTTCATGAATATAAGCTGCTCCCCAGTGAGGAGAGACAGGTAATCATGCCAGCTCGGGGTGAGCTTACACCTCATTAGAAACCAGAGAAACCACATGGGAGAGCATCTTATAAGTGCTCCAACTGTGGGAAAAGCTTCAACCGTGGCTCTCCATCAACATGAGATGCAAATCCTAGGTAGCCACTGGCACTAATGGCACCATCTCTTTTTCCTATTGATTGTAACTTTGGATATCCTCAAGAGCTAATATAAATGCTTAATTCTTTGTGACTGAACATGTTCTTAGCTTTAACAACATCCAGGGGCAATGAGTGCTAGTTGAATAACATGCAGATAGGACTTCTCCTTTTGGTACCAGAAATCTACAGATTTCATTGTAGCTCTTCCCATAAAGCAGCTGGGTTTAATTAGTGCATGATGCTCTTTATGGGCCAGCAGGCTAATTTGTAAATTAATTAGAAGTAAGTTGAAGGCAGTCTCACATCTCTTGGGAAGACAAGAACTAATCATTTCAAGGTATTGAAACCTTGCTTCTTTGCCACACCGGGCTGCTTCACCCTTCTCTGGAGCCCAAAGCATTTCAGAAGAATTATATTTATCCCTCTTCTCAGCCCAGGACAGGGCCACCCGGTGGCCCCCACCTTTTTCACACTGACCTTCTGCAGAGTCCTCAGGATGGAGATACTGAGCGTCTTCAAAGCTTGGCCACCTTCTCAAGGACCTGGGCCACAGTGAGCTTCCCCGTGCCAGTCCGTTCCCCTTGCACTGCCAAATGCCACATCTTGTACCGCTCCTTCATAGCCTTCAGAGCAGCGAGAATTAAACGAAGCCTCTTAGGAGAAGATCCGTGGTCCTTGCCACCGTGCTCACATTGGACTGGATGGTGTTTAGGTATTGAACAAAAGTTACAGTAGGAAGTTCTAAGGTGGAAAGGTGGGTCCCCTAAAGTAGGAGATGCGTACATGTGTTTCCCACAAAATTCAGCTGCTGGTATAACATTGCTAATGGGGAAATTTATTCATGGATATTTTGGCAACTTCTCAAGGTAGTCTCATTTCAATTGCAAATGCACACCTCTCTACTTTTCATTAATGTTTGTGCAAGAACAGTATTGTTCCTAGGAGCGGTATTGGGAAGGCACTTTGACACACCCACCTGTAGGTTGCTTGCTCCTAAAATAAAATAAGTAAAATAAAATCAATCTATATTTCATTTGGAAGCCCAGATGATTTATAAGATGAATCAACCTGTCAGGGACAGTCAGGGCTGGCAAACAATATGTCATGTCTCAGACGGCGGATTACACTGTTTGACTGCTTGACTGCAGACCTCAAATATGCAGGAAAACATAGTGCTGGAGTCTCTTCAGGCAAGACGTTAATTGAACAAGTTCAGAAATTCACACTGTATGCATTTCTCCCCACAATGGGCTGAGCCGTGCGTTCATTCAGTTTTCTTGGGGATGTGACTTTTATTCACAGGGAAGAAGAGGCGCGGGAAGGACCTGGAGGCTGGGTGGCATGAGAGAAGAGGAGCAGCAAGACCCTGCAGGTCCGAAGGGATGGATACCCCGGTAACTGAAGAACTGATGGCTGGTCTTAGTGGTTTCTTTCTGAAAGGAGGCTCTGGAGAATTTTGCTTGGTTTTTTTTTTTTTAGTGAAGTTGCTGAGCATTATGTGTTTTTGACAGGACCACCTATTTTGATGTAACATCATGCTTCTCCAAGCCATATCAGCATGTTATTTTCTATAATTTTTCTTTGGACCTTAGACATTTATGTCCATGCATGCAATATACTTTGCGTTCTAGTCTTCTCTTCCGTGTGTACTGCACCTCCTTCACCCTCGTTTCTACACTCCCGCATAATCTACTAGAAGGGCAATTTTTCGGCATTTGAGAGGGGTGTTAACAAGAATCAGATGCTGCCATCACTTATGAAAGAGCTAGGTTTCCTTTACCAGCTGTGGTATGTGCCGGTAAAGAAAATCCACCGGCGTGGATGTTACAGTGAAGTTTTTGTATTTAGCAGGTGAAAAGCCTATACTGAACCTGTAGTGAGATTTGCTCATGGAAAACCCCTGGAAGCTGTTTTTAGCAGCGGGGCATTAGTCACCCTTGGAAGGCTGCTAGCCGCTCGGCACTTCTGGCTCGCGCCGTGCCGCGCCGTGCCGCGTGCGAGGATTTCTTTGAAGGCTGCACAGCGTTAACAGCAGCTCCCGCTTTGCCTCAGGTGTTGAGTTTAAGTGCATGGTTCCCGGTTATTTTAGGAAAACATGAGCTCATGTTCCAGACAGCTTTCTCTCCAGCCAGAAGACATGCGCTGTGGTCCTTCCTTGCACTGGGGGGGGGACGGGAGGGGTAATGCCCTGCATCTACGAGGAGTGTGATGGGGGATTTCTGCCGAACCAGTTTGGGGACGTGGGGTGGCGGGGAGACGATGCAAGGGTGACCGAGGGCTGAGAAAGGGATGGTTTTTGTGTCGGATGGAGATCAGGCAAAGAGGACACAGCGGAGTGGGGAGGTCAGGGAGCAAGGTCTGAGGAGTGGAATCTATTAGACCATCAAAAGCGGTGGATTAAGTCATGCTGCACTAAGGCTAAGGCAGCTCCCCAAAAAATGAAAAAAGGGAAAATACATGTGATGAAGGAAGAAGTGAGTTTGATGGACTGAAAAGCTGGCTTGCCCACAGGGAAGCCATCTCGGAGCAATGACTTTCCTTGGGAAGAAGAAAGGCAGCTGCTGCCTGATGGACGATCACCCATCGCCTCCAATCTCCAGTTTCCCCCGATCTCCAGCACCGCTGGGCCGACTAAGGAGAGGATCCTCACTCAGCACCCCGAGGGGAGTCCTGGATTTGACTGGCCAAGTGGAGGAGGAGAAGGAAATCCCTGGCGAGGATGGTCCCATGCTGGCTGTGCGGGCACGGGGATGCTCTTTGGCAGGAGCTAGTGGAGTCTCAGCCTGGTCCCTTCTCTCGGACCAGCCAGCCCTTTCCTTCCTCTGTGTCCGAGACAGGGATTTGCAGAGAATAAAGGCTGGGAATACACAGCGTCACTGCTTTATAAGGAAATGTCTTGAAATAATACGTACTTAACAGCTTCTAATGACTTCTTTATCATATGAGAGTCTAAGAGCATGTGGACCTTGAATAGGATAAATGGAGCTGGGAATGCTTTTTCTGATAGAGAGTACACTTAAAGGCAGCTCTGGGGGCAACCAAGAGACTTTGGAAATTCAAGTCTAGATATGACCAAAATGAGCAAACATGAAAGTGTTAGAAAAGATGCAGCACTTCATTTAGACATCTTGTGTTGAAACACTGCGATGTTTTGCTTGGAGAATTTTCAGGGCCAGGCTACCCTTCATTCAAAATAGCTGGAAAATTAAAACATGAAAAGTAAAACAGAAAAAAACCAGACTGAACAGAGAGTCCTGTTTGATACAAGGCTGTGGGGAGAGGAAAACCGGTTGTTTCAGCTGCTAAACTATTCCTTCAGTTTTACTGCTAAGGCTCTCCTGAGTCACTCCAATGGTACAATGGGGTCTTAAATCTTGCCAGGGGATCCTCCTGGTGCAGGGAAACCCCTGGGTGGCCCCAAGCCAGGGAGGTTGCTTAAGAGAGGCTACGGTTGTGTTGAGACCAGGCACGTCTCCCTGTAGAGGGCTGGAAGCACGTGGGAAGGCACAATGCAGCCGAGAAACTCTCTCCTCTGTTTCCATTTTGTGGCTTCTGCAATAATCTTTCAAAGGAACCTTATAAACCTCGAAGTAGTGGGTTTTTTAAAACATTGCTGTTATGGTAACAGTTTAGTGCTGCCTCCTTTGTTATGTGTTAATGGTACCCTCCTCCTAAGTCTACTAATAAAAGAAACTTAAACCTCAATGTGAAAGTCCTTGTAAAGTTACAAATCAAACACATTTGTGCTGTTTTCCCCCCGATACGCGAGACACTGGAGCGGCTCTGCATTGGGGGTTAGCATCAGACCTTAACCAGGGAGCGAGCTTCGGCTGCAATGCCTGCTGCTACGCATTCAGGGTCACCTCCTCTACGTACAAGGCAGAGCTGTAAAGGAGTAGCGAAAGGTCTCTTAAATGAGAGGGGAAGGGAAGGGGTGGGGAAACTTCGGACAAATTAGGAATAATAGAGAATATTACATCTGTAATCTGGATAGAATGATTCATAATCTGTGTCACTCTTTGATCATCTCTTTAACATAACTTTCGAATCAACCTATGGAATATATTCATATAGAATTTATTTCCCTGCAAGTGAGTTCTGCAGGCTTGTTCACAGGTCTATGGAAAACTCTCCTTTCAGTTACACTCTTTAATTCTATATATTGCCATAAATAAAATAGGAAAAGAGGGATGTGTCTGTTTTTCCCAAATTGGCCAGGGTGTCACCATACGTATTGTGCAGGCAGCCCAGTCCTCAAAGCACTAGACTACTGCTGTCTTCGTAAGGGGGTAATGAGCGCGTGTGATAATGGTAGAGTCTGGGCATTTTTGGAGAAAGCTGTGGTTTAGAGGGCATCTTGAGAAGCCTCCCAGCTTTATATTTCCTATGGTTTCTGTGAGCAATTACTTATTGGGGAAATAAATGAAAGAAAAAACCATAAATGAGTGGGAAGTGTAGACTGATTTCTGGAGAAAAGTGCAATGGAAAAGGCAGGAAGGCTGAATTTAGACAGACCTAGAAAATATAAAAATGAAGCCAGCTATTCCTTTCCTATTGCCAAGACACTGTGCTTTTATAAATAGAAAGAGTGAGGGTCTCCGTAACCTCACTGAGTCATGAAGACGTTATGGATCAGCTCACCTAGACTTGTTTTTATGTGCTTTTGTGCAAAAGCACGGACTGTCCCCTGTGAACCCTGTGGAGGTCAACTTCTGCTTAGGTACTGAGTACTCTCAGAAGAAATGAAGTCTCAAGAAAACTTTTTAAGACAGGCAGGATCTTGCTGTGGAGATCCTCCGAGCTTCTGAGGGCTGGCACGTTTCCATACGGTGTCCACTTGGAAGCAGATAAAATGAGGGTAGTCTCAGCTTTTGTATTCATGGGTGGGAGATCGGTTTTGACCACAGATGATCTTCCAAACCCTCGGGAAAGCTTGAAGTAGGTGTGCTCATGCTGGTGTTCTTGGGTGATGGGGCTTGAGTCTGGTATTAAGCCCTTCTTTGTGCACCATGTGGATGTTGCAGCTCTAGGACTGGCCATTTTATGCATTTGGCTACGATGAGGTGTACGTTCCCAAGGACCAGCCAGGCAAAGGCAGTTGGCCACTCGGAGCTGTCTTGGGGACCAAATCCAACCCACCGGTCCTCGTTTGAACCATGCTGGTGAAGGTGGTATGTGGTCATGGGCCTGTTGCCTCATGGAGATGGAAAGGACGTGCCCATCCCGACCATGAAATGAGCTGCTGGAGGCAGAATCCCCTTCCCACATACGTTGTGCTTTTCTTAGGGTGGCAGAAGGAAGTCAAGAGCTTTCCAAAGTGGGACAGAAAGTTAAAAAAATGAAATTATATTCATAGTTGGAGAAATGCAGAAAAAGTAAGAGAGAGACCTCAAATGGATCTTTGTTTTTGTTGCCAGTGGTCCCAGGATGAAGGCGGGATCCTTACAAATATCCACCTGGTTTCTACCACAGGATACAGCAGAGTTGACAGGTTTCCACCGGGAGGGTTAGATTCTGTTAAAGCAGCATTTTCTCATGGAAAATATTTTCTGTTGGAACATTTTTGGCTAACTTTCGGTATGAACGCGAAAGGCTCTGACAGCAATGCTGCAGTTACTTCATCCATTAAAAGCACCGAGGCTCTGAAGGGGCAGGAGGGGGCTAAAGGCGCAGCCCCTACTTCTCCGTGGTGATGCTGAACATGGGCTGCCCTGTCTGCAGCTCTGGCCACCCCCAAAAACCCTACCATGGTGAAAGCCTTGGGGGCTTGCAAGCAGCGTGGCCCTTGGCTGAGGGGCGATGGCTGGGTCTGCACACGCAGGGCTCATTCCCCGTGGGCTCGCTGGCCGTATTATGACTTTCAGCCATATTTTAATCCGATTGATGGAGTGGCCAGAGATGCTGATGGGATTAGAGCTCAGCGGGATGACGAAGCACTCGGGATTTGCCCTCGCGCCGATCCCTGCAGCACACCAAAGGGGAATGGTCGCTCCTGATTTACAAGCCATAAGAACCCAGCACTGAGGTGGAGAATTTCCTCCAAGACGTGGGTCCAACCCAAATACATTGCACAGGCTGCAGCCAGAGCTTGGTCCGAGTTTTTTTGGTTTTTTTTGCCCGTGCCCAATGCCTTGTGTGTGGTCTCAGGCGTTGGCACGTCACCGCAAGGGACCTAGAGGCTCTGTGGGGCCAGTGGGCTTTCGGCCCCACTTGCTGGGCTGCGGGCACCTCGTTTCTCTCCACTGATCAGATGACGACCAAAGTAATTGCTCTTGGGGCTGGCCAGCTCAGGGGGGATTATGGGCTGGTGTCCGTAGCGGGTGTAAATCACCCGGTGCTCACTGGCAGCAGCAAGGTGGATTTGCACCAGCTATGAATTTCATTCGTTGCGCTTAGACTCCTTTTTTTTTTCTTTTTCCCCATGTGAAAAAAAGGAAAATTAAGGTAAACCATTTCTACACCTCCTGATTGCTTTGTTTACAGGAACGGTGTCTCTAAATGCTCCAGCTGGAGGTACCGGTGCTGTTGATAGAGTAAATTGCAAGTACAACGCCGCAGTCATCCGAACGGCTGTCACAAGGACGCAGAGCACTCCCTCTTGGATTTTAAGCCCTGAAAGAGCAGCTTGACACCCTGTGACCTGCCTGGTAATGTTCCTAATCCACCTCTTTATAAATACGTGTTCCCGAGAGGGGTGGAAGGGCGGCGGGGGAGGACGGCAAGTGCAGCAGGGAGGATCTTGCAGCCTCGGGCTGCGCTTGTGGGAAGCGGATGAAGGTGCTCACAGGCTAAGTGGATTAAGCCCAGGGAACATCAGTTCAAAAATAGGAGCTGCAGCCTGACATAAAGATCTTGGGAAGCGAGAGGATTCGCCCACGACCCGCGGTCAGGCCCCCGGAGGAAGGGAGGGAGGGTCTGGTCTCGCCGGTATTTCTTACGCTGGCTGTGGACATGGCCTGGAGATGCCCAGGGGATCCTTCTCCTCCTCCTCCTCCTCCGGCTCTGAGCTCTGCAGCTCACACACATCCCTGCAAGATGCAGATGGTGGAGAAAAACCAAAGTAGGGTCCTCCAGGGGTGGCGGCAAGGGTAGGGTGCTCCCCGCCTGCCCCTTGCCCTGCCCTCGTTTAAATTCCACCAAGTATCCACGCTTGGTTGGGCATGGCCATGCCTGACACCAAATGCTCCTCCAGAACAACGGCAGAACCAAGAGTTAAAAAAAAAATTAGAGAAATTAAATAAAAAAAAAAAAAAAAAAAAGAATGCTAATAAAATAAACATTAAAATAAGGGAGAGTTAAAGATAGGATTTAAAAATAAAAGTAAAGTAATAGGAATTAGCATCCCCTCCTTGTGCTTCCTGAAACTTTTTATTCCTTCTTTTCTTGGTGCAGAGACTGATGTTCTTCAGGACAGTGGCTGGTTTTACCTTGTGTCTTGTGCATTGAAAGGGCGTCTCCAGGGCTTTGCTAATCACAGCAATACCCAAGCTAATGACGGTTCTTACTCCTCTGTAATATCTGACATTTTTTGACTGTTCCTTTTGCACTTTGCCCGGTTTGTTTTCATCACATATACTGGTATTAAGCTTGTCTTTAAAAGGTAGTTGCCCTTGTAATCTGAAGTGTGTGTTAATTGCATGTTTGCTAACTCAAGAGCAGCTGAATGAGCTTTTGACCAAATATTAAAAAAATGATTACTCTTTGACCCAGTTTTAATTGTGTTAATGATTTTAAGTTTGAAGCTAGTAAGTAAGGAAGACGCACAAATTAAAGCACGATGTGAGGGGTAGTGACTCTTTCAAACTCTTACTGTTATTATGATAATAAGCATATCTTGATTTAGATTTTTTTTTCTAGATTTAAGTATGCAAAAGAAGCCCTGTTGGGTTTCACACGCATAGGATCTATGCTATAAAATGGCAGCTACGATCTCACATCTGTCTTTCGGCCCCTAGGGAAGGGTAGCTTTTTCTTTTTGTCCTGATACTGCAGGAGTTAACAGCTTAGGGGATGGAAACAGGTCTGAAAGTCTCGAGGAGGATAATTCTTGAGAGGACAGGTTTAAGCTAAATAAGAAAGCAGATTTCATCAGCCTTCTTGGAAACAACCTGGCCAGAGACTTGTGATCCATTTCTAAATTTGGCCTTTGCATTTTCCATGTACAGGAAGTGATGAAAACGGCGGCAGTAATCCCCGGTGAATTTAGACACGCACGTCAGGGGCTGAATGCCTTTGTTTGTTATAGGGCTGCGGTAAGTTGGGTGTTGTAAACATGACTCATGACAAGTTTAATTAAGACAACAAACATGGGAAATGCAGCAGAAGGTCACGCATCTTTCTTCACAGTTTTGGCAACTGAAGATTTTTCTGAGAGATTTGAATGTGCTGCACCGGCGCAAGTGTAAATGCAGGTTTTATACTGATTTTTCTTTTTCCCAAAACAATTTTTACCATTTTTTTGGATGGTGCTGAAATAGTCTGAATAGAAAAAACCTGACCTAATGCATGAGCAAATTAACTTGTGGCAAGCCAAACTGCAACTGATGAAAATAAAAGATGTTGTGCTCATATGATAAAACTCCTACAGTCAATTTGGTCCTGCCCCAACAATGACAAATTTACTCCTGGATGAATCAGAGTGAATGTACCAGACACTCAAACACCCACCTGTCAGTGCAGAACCTGCTTTTTTCTCACACTTTCAAATGCACCTTTGGTGTTCAAATGAGCACACTCACTGGTGGAGCAATTTGTTCCGGACTCATTACTTGAGCTTCACCTCTCTGCAGAGGTTGTGTGGATCCTCAGATTTTGGTTCAGACAAGTTTCTTCCTAAGCCAGCTTATATGGTGAACAAAAGAGTCCTTATGAGTTGGTGCTTATAGGCACAGCGCTCTTGAGAAGGTGGTGGTGATACCACCTCTGCAGAGTGGACGACAGATTCAGGCGGCGGGCACAGACTTAATGTTTTGGTCATGGGGGGTACTTCTGGGAACTTCCCACACATTTGGGAATCTCAGTGCTGCAAAAGAGGTAGGTGGGAATATCCAAAAGGAATTGATGCCACCCTGAACTACATGTCTGCAGTAGGCGAGACATCTCCAGAGGTGCCTATTTCTCAACAGTGAAGCCAGACAAGGGAGCCCTGGTCATTAGCTGAGACTGCCGACCTAACTTTCAGATGGCTAAAATTAAATTAATTGAATCCCAGCCTCAGAGACAGGAGTACTTGTGCCAAAACACTCCTTTACATGCAGGTTTTGTAAAAGCACGCTTCTTCAAGACTTTTGACAAGTTTATACAAAAATATTTGAAAAGTCTATTATAAAAAAAAAAATCCTCTTGAAGGTTTTGAAGTCCAAGAAGAGCAGATTCGTACTGGTGTGGGCAAAACCCCCTAGGATGTGAAATTGATTACCTGGGAAGGAGCTTTTCAAAATGTAAGATTTTTAGGTTAACACAGCCTCTCAGTTTTCCCTAGAACTTGTGCTCTTAAATCATTCAGAAGCATTTGAAAACTCCCTATCCAAATTAAAAAGCAGTATTAAATTTATGAAACCGGGAAAGTGACATTTGGATTCTGAAGAAGGTTTAAGTCACAGGACTTGCAGAGTCTATCATAGGATTCAAAAGTATTTTAAAATGCATCCAGATGAAAATTTCTACAGTCACAAATAATGCCAATATGTCTCTGAAAATCTGCACCTTAGTTTCTACCCTTTCTCATTTCCTTTAATTCGAAGCAGGAAAAACACCAAGTAGTTACAATTTTAGATCGTCTGCTGGCCTCTGTGATTAAACCATCCCATTCGCATAAAGCGAACGTGTGTGTTTGAGTGAAGGTTTTGCATAGCTTACTGTCTAAAACAAATATTTGGGCTCATTCTCTTTACGTGTGCAGATGGATTTATCAGAGGATTCTCCATTAAATCACTGCACTATTTTATTTTATTTTATTTTATTTTATTTTAGCATCTTACTAATTATGAAACTAGATCAGTCTGATTTTCTTATGAAGACATTTTGTCACGCAACCCCAGTATTCATATTA
Source organism: Haliaeetus leucocephalus (assembly GCF_000737465.1). Lineage (NCBI taxonomy): Eukaryota > Metazoa > Chordata > Aves > Accipitriformes > Accipitridae > Haliaeetus > Haliaeetus leucocephalus. The sequence goes on from NW_010973333.1 coordinate 4,034,215, forward strand.
AGCGTCTTTACAAACCAGAAACGTGTGCACACGGCTAGTGTGAATTTCTGGAGAAACTAATGACAGGCAATTTTACCACCAGATTCCACAAAAGCCTCTGTGCTCTGTTTTTCAGGGAAGAGTCTGGAAAGCCCTATTATTTACAGGGGCAGAAAAACATGGCAAACATGGAAAATGAAGCCCCATTCCATTGTGCAAAACTCCTGTAAATGCATAAAGACTCCAAAAACCGACGACGGGGAAAGGCCCTTCCTTTCCGCGCCGCAAGAGGGAACGCTCCCAGCTCTTGCAAAACGATGGGAATATCCTCCAGTCACCTCTGCTGCAAGCTGTCGCGTTTGGGAACGCGGCGGTGGGATTAAACAACGCTCCCGAACAGATTAACCATGGCGCAGCCGCATCCCTGCGCGGGTCCCTCGGCCGAATCGGTGACACCGCGGCTGTGCAAGGTCTCGCCATCCCAGTTTTGGTCCCCGGCTGCGTGATGCTCAGCGCGAATATTTTGGCGTGGAAGGAGAATCGTGGACCTGGACCGTTTGGTCGGAGGCGCTGGTTTCTCGTTGGGTTGGGTTGTGCTGCGGTGGACGTGGCATCCTGCAGGGTCCTGTCCAAGCAGCCGGGCCATCTCAAGTGAAGTGATTAGTGTTGATTCGTTAGTCTAATGGCCCTCAACTTGAACGTCCTACGCATTCCTCGCGAAGCTCGTTCAAAACCCAGAGCTAAAGGGCAGATGAGCACTGTAGTGAAGGGGGACGTATCGTGTTTTACTACCAGATTTGAGAAAAATCCTATTCACAGCCCTTCTGGGACCGTACTGGCTTCTGAAATATATTTTCTCTTGAGAGCTGAACCAAGGATGCAAGTCAGAATTACATGACTTCTGTGAAATCTGCATTTGCAAGGGGCAGAAGGGAGAAATCTGTATAACCACAAAAAAATAGTTCAAATACCAAGGCAAGAATGCAGAAGTAGAATTTGTTTTCACTCCTTAATTTTTATTTTTCAGTATGTCTGTGTTTTTTGTTTTTTTTCAGGGGGAGAGGACTTTTAAGGATAAGAAGGGATTCCGGATGATCAGAATAAGCAGGTCTCACATCACAATAGTGACACCAGTAGCTCTGGTCAGGTTGGTTTGCTCTCCTGTGCATTTTATTCAATGTGGAATGGTAATAACTAATGAAGAAAGGACACTGAGGCTCCTACTGAGTCAGCTCAGGCAAAACTCCCCTTTTAGATAAGGAAATTTTACCTGAGTAAGAGCTCAACATAGACTGTAAAATCTGGTCATGAAATCCTCACCTAAGCCGATAAGAAACCAAAATCTTTCAGACAGACAAGTAAAATAGGATTTCCAACCTCCATAGTTATTCACATCCTACTAATCAGCTCTGGCACCTGTGGCAGAATTGTTAAAGGAGTATTGATCTCCTGCAAAATTTGGTGTGTAATAGTGATTTGCAGACACAGAGAGAATACGGAATCCTCCTCCCTTGTTATTTCCCAGTGGGCTGATCAATTGGGGGATGCTGGAAATGCAGGTGGCATTTCCATTTCTCCTCTTCATCCATCAAGTGGTTATTTGATGGTCCATCCAATCAGTGTGACTGGCTTTATTTTTTTCTTCCCCTTTTCACAAATAATGTTATTGCACGTTGATGTTTGACACAGTCATATGTTATAAAGCAAAGGTTTAATGAAGGGAACTAGTTATAAACAGGCTCTTGCTCCTGAGTAAAATGAAAGCAATTTCTTTTGGGGTAGTTTCAGAAATAGCCAGTGCTGTTAACCATATTTGTATTTCAATGCACATTTTTCCTGCTCTTTCAAACCTCACTGCCTCCTCTACTGAGAGTGTTACAACCTGCACGTATGGGCAGGACCGTAAAGCGGTTTTCCAAGAAGAACAGCCGTGAGCACACCAGTACCACCTTACCCAGTAGGAGTTAGATGTGGTCTTACCAGTTGACGGCACATTCAGCCACGGCAGGCAGCAAGCCACAGGGTACCATTTCAGATCCTCCCTTGGGCTAGTCTTACACACATCTCAGAAAAAAAAAAAAAAAAAAGTTGTGTTGTCCTCAGGGAAAACCGCTGCTGCCTTTTCCTGAGGACTACTCATGCCATTACAATCTGGAGCAGGGAACTGGGGTCAGCGAGCTTGTGTCGCACGCCCTGACCTCTTCACCTCCTTTGGAAAACCTACCCAAATTTGGCCAAGCGATAAACGTCTATAAAAAATTCAACTCTACATGATCCATGGAGACTTCTGACTCCAGATCAGGGTTTGAGCAGTAAAGATGAAGCATGAGACCGTGTGCTGGAGAAGAAAACAAGATATTAAATAGGTGTTCATTAATCAAGTGCTGGGATCTGAGTAAGAGAAGGGTACAACAGTAAAAAATAGCATGCAGTTCTTATAATTAAAAGCTGGTTTAGGATGCATATGTACAGAGGGAGGTGGGGGAGTGAAGAGATATTACACAAGCAACCTTAATTTACGCATGCCATACTTCTGGAGTGCTCAGCTTGGTAATTCTGCTGCTGCTCTAAGGGCACAAGGGTTTTTTTTTTCTATTGTATAGAGTGGTTTGCTGCCTTTCAGTTCCCTGTACTCCGGCTTTATAAGATGTGGAATATTTGTGACTGCCTTGTGCTGCGATGATGTGATCACAGAGCTCTTTTCAGCTCTGTGGAAGAAATGAAAGGTTGCGCTCACTGAGAGCAGTTGCTAAGAAAGAAAGAAAGAAACCCTATTTTAAGCTGTTCCACAGAAGCACATACTGGCTTGATTGGTTATTGATTCCAGTTTCATTACGGAGAAAGCACATTTTTAGCCACAAACATGTGCAGCCACATGTTCAGCTGCAAGCGTGAAAACTGCATCAACTGTAAGGCTCTGCTGCGGGCTGTGCTGAGCCTGAGCATCCGAAAAGCTGAGGACCCACATTTCCCACTCCAGCGAATGCCACCAGTCTCTTGAGGAAAGTTTTCTTGGCTCCTGTGGCTGTATTGAGCTTTGGATTCAATTCAGTTAGGAGTCGGTTGTGACTTGGATCTCGCAGGCTGTCCCTAGGCTGGTAAATTAAACAAAGTCTCGGACTTCTTTGGACATTGGAGCGTGACTGCCTATTCTGCAAAACTGTTGGACTGGTCCAGGGAGTGGTGGAGCCTGCATGAATTATTGCCCTCCTGGACAGTGCCTCGACATGGGAGTGCGAGGGTTTAAAAGGATCTTCTGTGCAGGATGGCTTCGGTGTCAGACAATGCGCACGAGCATGTTCCGTGTACTAAGAAGTCACAGCTATACACAAATGCATGTGTGTATATATATATACACACATAGGCAAGCATACTTGCCCGAGATATACAGCTAGGTAATGCCTTGCAAATCTGTTTGGATTTCAGTACCATATATGCAGGAGCAAACTCATACACCTTGCCTCAGAGTGCACAGAAAGAAGAGATGTGGGGGCTGCACGGTTTTTGTTCTGCTTTTACCCCAGCTAAGCCAAAATGGAGGTTTTTGTGGCAGTTCACCCTTAGCCAAGGGCAGGAAGAATATGGGCAGGGAACAGGAATGCCTGCAAACACTGGGCTTTTGGGATGCCCTTTCTTCAGAACTGTGCCAGTTCAGTCATTAGTTAAGAATAAATAACAACAAAGTACATCCCTGAATCAATGTTTGTAGGAAGAGAGCCCAGGATCAGGCACATTTAAAAAGGACATTTTTTTTTCCCCTAAAGAAAGCCAGAGTCTGTGAAAATGAACAAGGGAAAGACTTGGAAACTGTTAGCTATTTCCTGAAGGCTTTTCCCATTCCTCCTCATGCAGCTCAACGCGTGCTTTGCCTGGATGAGAGCGGGTATTTCTTTTTTCAGAAGTGCTGGAGATATCTTACTTTCCTTTTGTGGGAAGGTTCCAGACCCTGCAAACTTTCTCCATTTCTTGGCCTGGAAGAACTGAAATTTGGTCACTTGTATGGGCTGCAAAAGCCATCTGCTTGGGCCTGTTTTTGGAGGAGGCTTGAGGCAGACATCCCACGGCAATGAGAGAAGAGGAAGGAGTCCCCTCGGTGCCTATTGGCATCGGGCTGCTATTGAGACAGTTGTTTCCGAAATTCCTCCTCATTTGTGTTGCTAATTGTATTTTAGGGACAAGGAGTGCAGGTCCTCAATGTCTGTGCATGTGCGTGCGTTATTACATCCATCTGTCCAGAGCAGCTGGGTACCTCAAGCAATCCTGTTGGTGTTGGCTGACCTGTGTTGAAATCTCCTTTCCTCCTGATTTCAGGTAGGAATTGCAGACCTCAGTCTATGCTGACCTGTGGATCTAGACGATTGTCCATCCAAATTCTGATCATCCATTTGTTATCAGCAGGATCCTGGCCAAAGCCCGTGATGAGAGTTGTCTGGCTTACAGACCCAGGTTTTCCTTCTGTGGCTGGCAGGAAAAAAGGCAGGTTATTGCTAGAAATGTGCCCTGTATAGGATTGGGATATGGCCAAAATGCACATCTGGATCCATATTCCCCCAGTTTAAAGCAGCCCCATTTCTCATTCTGCTTTCCCTAAATATTTAATCAGTCAATCAATCTTCCTCTTTGGTCCAATGCATATTTAATCACGAATATAAAGTCAAACAGCTCCAACAAGAGAGATTTGGAGTCATTCTCCCCCACCACAGCACAGAGCTATGTAATGACCGATGGAGATTTCTAAGCCATGTCAAGCCTCTGCTCTGGCTCAGACAACACAAAGGTTTGAGCCTGGGCTTCCCCCCCACCCGTGTTGTAGGGTCCCAAGCAAAGGGAGATCTTTTCTTGGTCTTGCCTTGGGGTTTCAGTCCCACCAGCTGCAGTTTGTCTGGTTTTGATGTCTGTGTCTACGTTTCTGAGTCAGGACGTGAAACTGGGCTCCCAGGCGATGGGCTGGTTTGGAGCCCCATGGCTGAGAGCTGTTTCCCTGGGTAGTAGATTTGACTTGGAGAAAGCTGGTTGGAGAGACCAAAGCAGAACTGGGAACTGAGCAGTATTGCTGGGGTCCAGGACCTCTGCTCCTTCCTAGTCCTAGGAAGCGCTCGGAACGTACACGGCGTGCCCAACTCCGTCCAAGCCTTGTGGGGGGGGAGCCTGGTTTCTTGGCTGAGGACTGAGAATTCACTAGGTAGCAGTGGGATGAGGAGGAGCAGGGCATTGCAACGCCAGTGTGGTCCTGAGGGCTCATTCCCTGGTGCCTGACCTTGGTACCGTCTTCGTTAATACTAGACTCAAACACATCTGCGTTCTAGGGTCCTCTTGTCCTTGAAGAAGCAAGGGGATAGGTTTTTGTATCAGAAATATAACGCCACTCAGTAGTGAGCTGGGATGACTTGCTTGTACCATGCTGGTCACCGTAAATAGAGGAATTTGGCCCTTTGGTTTTGTTTTGAATGTACCATAACTCTGGTTTGTGGAAGCGCTGCTTTTTTGATACGCTTCAAACTAGGGGCTCAAAATGGAGAGAATGGGATCAAACTTAGCATCTCATGTTTCTCACCACTCCTCTAGCAGAAAATATGTTTCCAAAAGCAAGCCAAGACCACATCAAAATCATATCATCCCATGTCCATTTCTGCTTAATGAAGCATCTTCGTGTAGATCAGTTAGCACAAACACTTATTCATTCATCCTTTCACTAACCAGTCAACCACAAAAATATAACTGACATTTAAACGGTGCAGGAGGAGAGACAGGCAGGTTAGCCAGGCTGGAGATAGGGCCAGTAATTCCACAGTGTAATAAGAAGGCTCTCAAACAAACACCATATGAATTAATTGAGGCTGAACTGGAAGATATGCTTTTTGCTAAGGTTAATAACAGCTGACAGCTTGACCTATTCTTGCAGTTTTACCATACCAGCATCAGTCCCAGGCTCTGCTTGTCTCTTCTCTCTTTAAATGCCCAATGCTGGATTTAGCCTCTGCACAGGGTTGCAAAATCCCACTGGTTGCTGGTTGCCCCCCCCAGCCCCAGTCCCCACTGGTGGGCGTACCTAGGGACACGGCAGGGACCTCTCCTCCCGGCTCCCCAGTGCCCCTCGCCCCTGCAGTGGGAAGCACAGGGCGAATGCTGACAGTGGTGCTAATGGGGCGTGAGTGTGTATCGAGGTTTGTCATGTGGATATTATAGCTTGTGAGTGTGTTTACCAGCTGCTTCCATGACCCGGAGTTAGGCTCTGTCTACAGGGGTCCGTTAGGAGACTTTTCATACCTTATTTATTCTTGGGGAAAAGACATCGAAACAACATGACCCCAAACCGACAAACAAACCTGAAAACTGCAGAGTAAATTATCACAGGGAAAAGGCACTCTCTGCTCAGTGCCTGCCTGGTAACGATGCTTTCTTGCTCTTCTGTTTATTTAAACCTAATGTTTCTATGCAGGTAGCATAAGGCCACGGGCAAAAGCATCTCGCAAGTACCCATTGACTCCAGATGTGTCAGGTCACTGTGGATTTCACAGTTGCTATCACTGACTGTTATCACCTTGCAGCTTAATGAGACGCCAGCAAGAGCAGCTTGATGTCTCAGGTGACGTGTGTGTTTGCAATGCATTTTTAAGGCTGCATGTTGATGATGCCACACATCAACCCTGCTGGGCGGAACCTGAAGAATGATCCTTATGGCTGCGGTCTCTGTAGGAGCCACCAGACTGCCCGACGAGAGGAGAGGAAGGGGCAGGGTGAGGACAGCATCTCATATGGACACCATTCCTCTTTAATGCCAGGGTTGGGCCTCTTCATCTAGGACAGCATGTGCACCAGGATAACCATACAAAGAGGTGTCAGACCTCCAAAGCAGAGGCAGAAATAAGGTTTTGGTCCTGGAATGGACCTGAGCATAGTCATGGGTGGCTGTTTCTGGAGGGAAGATGTTGATGTTGGAAATCTCATCTGTTTGGGTTGTAGTTTCCAAAACACAATAACAACTACACTTAAGAGGTCAGTTAATAGTGGTGTTGGGAAGATGTGGAAGGCTTGAGTACTATGAATGGGATTTCTCATACCATTCACCGGATGGCAAAGTCTAAGATTCCCCTTACCATCTGTGGAGAGCAAGGTTCATTTGGCTGAGCTTATCTTAGGATGTGATGGCTTTCCCTCTGGAGTACCTCTTTCCCCTTCTCAATTAGAAAAATATCCTGGAAACAACTTGCTGTGACCTGGACATGTTTCCTGTAAAAGTCTAAGTGAGACCAAATGGTTCTCATCACCCATGTGGCAAGGACACCTGCTTAGTGACCTGCGAGTAGGAGCAATGGATGCTGGCCCATGGTTTGTATTGGTTAATCCTCCTACGGAGCCGGCCTTGGCTTTTCACATTCCAGCACAATTGGAACTGGCAACAACTGCAGTGATTTTTCTTTAGTACTTTGCACCAGGTTGTACTGAGCAAAATCTGCTGATGTTAAGGGATATTCTGGATGCCTTCTACAGATATTTTTTACTCTTGAAGACCAGTAAGCAGACAGTTTAATCCCTCTCCTATAATTACTCGCTTCCTCCTCTTGTATACAAAATTGAGTTGGCTTCCTTTTCTTTGAGCGTGTTCTCTCCCTAGTCTGCACAATATTAGAATACAAGGGCAGTAGTGCAGGTCTTTGTACTTTTGCTGTCCCGCCTCTTTTCCTAATAATTGCAACACTATTATTTCAGCGTCATGCTTGCCCCTGCATGCTCACTGTGATCTGAGACCCTTACCAGCTGCTACAGCCATGTCCTGATGCCAGCTGGGATGCCTAGGTGCTGTAGCAATAGGATGACATTCGTGATACCGGATCTCTATTTTTTTTTTCCTTTTTTTATGGGAGATGAAAGCACTAAGCAACTTCTCTGTGAGCTCTCAGGCTCTTGCAGGAGCATGCTGCTAATGGGCTGACTCCCAAAGGCAAAGATCTTTCCCAGGTCCCATGGATTTCCATGAGATGTGTGGGCACTCAGCACTTCGGATTAACAAGCCCTCCTCCTGCCAAAGCAGGTATTTGCCTGCAATTGCTGTGCCCGCATGGGAAGACCTGCTTCCAGAAATCACCTTCTTACGAGCTTCAACCCTGTGCTGGGGGCTCCTGCAACTGGGTCAAGCTTTGCATTTATTTATGGGCTAAGAGAATAGTTGTATTTTAGTCAGACCCTCTATGAACCTGAAGAAAAACAAAGCTGAACATCTCCTCCCAATGTTACCAGTTGGACCTATTGTACAGTGGTTTTGTCAGCAAGTTATTTAAGACTTTAATCCCCTTCAGTTATTAGGGGGAAGTCCAAGGCAGGGTGAGACTGGAAACAGGAGTGATTTTCACTTGGATTTTCATCTTTTCTTTAGTGCTGTAACCTGATGAAGAGGCAATGGCGTTTCACAATGTGCTATTCCATTCACTGCTGCCTGCTTAAAATGAGGAAGGTGGAGGAGTAAGAAGAAAAGACTCCTTTAAACCCATAGAGGAGTGTTGGTGCCTGTAAGAGCTGTTTAAAGAAGAAGTAAAGCCACTTTAGCTTGTTGATCTATTTCTGCACTGTAATTTATGCTGCTATTCACGCAGTGTCAGAAAGCTATTGTAAACCGTTGTATAAACCCACCCTGTAGACTTGAGGGGCTCTAGTCCATGGCTCTGCCAGCACTAGCATACTGGTGATAGGATAATAGCAGGTTTCACTCCTAAAAGTGTTTTTTTGGGGGGTTAATGTGCAAGAGGAAGAATTTTAATGATTCCCAACAGACCACCCACTTAGCTATTAGCAATAGGAAAGCTACAGCGTATGCATCCTGGTAGAGGTGAGTTTTGAGAAGAGATGTGAAGTATAACCCAGGAGCTTTCACAAATGATTTGTGGAAGGCACTCCATGAAATACCACATCAGTGAGATATCGCAGAAGAAAGCCTAGGCTGGGAAATTGCTTTGGAGCAGCGGCTGGGGGAAAGGCACCATTTCTTTGGGCACGGCCACTCGTATGAGAAGGGAAGGTAGAAGAAAGATCATTCAGGAGGATAACGTGTGCTGTGAGCAACAGGGGAATAAGCAGGACAATGGCATAAAGGGAAGATGCTGAGGACAGGATCCGTCTCGGCTAACATTAAACATTTAGTCATCCAGGCTCTCTTTGTGGTCAGCAGAGCACGGCACTTTGAAGGCATGATTCATCTGACCTATTTTGGGCGCTAACCTGCCTAGGATGAGGTGAATACACGCCTGTTTCTTCCTACTGATTCTGAGGGGAGCTTCAGACACGTAGCACGGATACGGACATGTGTATTTTAGGCACGTCAAGGGAAGTGAGACAAATCCTTCTTTGCGCGTGGAGTGGGACTGTGAGAGAGGGCATGCGCGGCCGCGCAGAGTCCTCTGAGTCTGGGACAGCCTCCAGTCACCATCCACCCTTGTCTGCAGGAGAGACGAGGAACCAGAGAGACAGAGGATGGAAACCAAGAAAGGAAGAGAAGGGAAAGAGGACAGGGAGCTTTGGTTCAGCCATGTTATATTTCAGGTCTCACCAAGAGCCGCTGTAAGTAATATGGGAGATGTAGGCTGAGAAGAGTAAGACAAAAAAAAAATAGAAATGGAAAGATGAGGTTTAAAAGTTTCACTAAGAAGTGGGCTTCTTCGTGAGCAACCGATGTTATTATAACTATCAACTTAAAAAAAGAATAGTGACATTTTCTCATTAACATTTTTTCTGAAATTGCATTCCAGAATCTTTATGGACAATCTTAAACTTCCTGAAATGTATATTTTGCACTGAAAATCAGGTTTTGCATGGGCAAAAAAAAGAAAGCTTTTGTGATGACTGCAGCACAAATTTCTGTGAATGGTTCTTTAAGCTGCATTGCCAGAAATGTCATGAATCCGCTCAGAACTCCAAGGAAGGGAAGTGGTTTGGAATTCCTAACGCTGCTCTTTCAGCCAGAATAGCCATTTTGGGTGTATTTCACATGAAGCATGGCTTCAGGGCTTGATATGTCTTCATTCTGGGCCTTGTATTGTGCCAAAGAAATTCTCAGTGTTTAACAAATAATAATAGAAATAAGCTGTGTAAGCGTATGTGAATCTTCACTTTATAATTTTACGTGTAGAAAAATGATCTCATAGGCACATAGGAAATAGAGCAGATGGTAAAATGTGTGTTGGACTAAACTCAGGCTGGAGACTAAGTCTCCCAGACAATAAAAGCACAAATGCTGGACAGTCCCCTGCAGCCATGCACATGAAGTACGCCTTGTGAACTGAGATGGGGGAGCACAGATCAAAACACATTAAGAGGCCACCTTTGATCTGTTGTTTTCTCCTACTACTGTTAGTTGCAGTGCTGTGATCCGTCATTCCCTACGTGGACATTTGAAGGTGTTTGTGCAAGGACAGCCCTCGGCTGGGTTACTGGGAGATGGGTACCCAGCTGCATTATTCCTATTTTTGAATGTGTGAGGTTCCACCGATTTCAGAGGTGTTTCATCCTCAGTGAAACTGGCTCAGGAAGGTGGTTCTGGATAAGGACTTGTAGCTTAACCCTGCTGCTCCAGAGATCCTCGTTGGTGGAGGTGGATGAATCCTGGTCCGTAATAATGTTTCAAAGCATGGGTTTCCCTCAGAGACTAGGGCCAAGGTGCAGCCCTGCGCAGCAGCAAGGTAAGTTGGGAAAATCAGGAATAATCATGAACCGCCTGAGTTCAAAACTGCTGCTGGAAGAGAAAAACTGAGAAATGGAGCCATGCCAGACTGCAGGGAAGTTTTGCTCTGTATACTAGCGAAACAGAGACCGGAGGAGCATTATAAAAGCAAAGCACACAAACAAAACCTCTTCACAACATATTCCTCAGCACAAAGTTTGTAGGTAAACAAAAACTGCACATCCCACGTCCGTTAAAAGACTAAGCTGAGCTGAAAGATTCCTTCAATGATATCAGTGTAAATATTATGAGTGCAAATCTGGCCAGTTACTAGCCCCTCATTGATGTGCTATATTAGATTCATGCACGCCTCAGGAAAAAATTATCTTCTGCTGTCATGTCAGTTTTTATCCCCCTTTCTCTTTGCTACAGGATGCCTCATGGGCTATTCTGGAGTGTTAAATACAAATCAACACAGTGCTCTATTAGATATGCTTCTCTATATTGGGCAGATCATGTGCTTCAGAGACCAAAAGGACTTATGTCTATCCGCTGGCAACTTCCATTCATATCAATGGCAGTGGCTTTGGCACAGCTATCTAGGATTTCATGGCAGAATTTAGTGAGGAAAATGCTAGAAGAATTTCATTTCACTTGGAGAAATCTTTTCCACTTTTTTTTCTTACTGTAGGTAATAGGTTTTCTTCTATAGTAATGATATATAAAGCAATTACAGTGCAGGGAAGACCATTTGAAAATGGAAGAATAGGCAATGAAAATTTTGTATTGGGATGCTGAGATCTCAATGCTGAGATGCATTAAAGTAATAAGATCTGGGGTTTGGGTTGTTTTTTTGTGTTTGTTTGTTTTGTGTTTTTTTTTTAAGATCAGTTTATCTGTTAGTAGGCTAATATGCTAGTTTAAAGCACAGGACCCTGGAAGAAAGGGTCTAGATCCTGTCTTTTCCATTCACCCCAGTGCATATCTTGGGGAAATGTCTTTGCACCTCTGTTTTCTCAAAGGTAAACCAGAGACAACCCTGCCTGCTTATGTGATAGAGTTGTTCAGACCACATTATTTATAACCTGCACCCTGAGTCTGCAGAAGAGTACATCTCACCTATCCTATTTAAATTATCCTGGTAGTAGACATTGCAGCCTGCTTTGAAGTAAGCAACACAGAGGTTTTTACTGGTGGAGGCTGGTGGGAGGTAGGGACAGAGGGGGTGGGAGGTGTTGGCTTGAGAGGAAAGGTCTTCGTGATGGCTGTAACTTGCCTTACTGATAACTGGAGGGGGATTTTCCTAATAGAAAACCTGTGAGCTATATGAGGGAAATCCACTTGTCCCTCCTAAGCCTTCCAGCCATCATGACATTTCATTTCTCACCAGCTGCAGGACCACTTCTTGGGCTTCATTTTGATTGCAACGCCAAGCCAACGTTGCTCAGCCCAGGAGGAAGACCAGAACGGAGATGTCGGAGCAAGGGCAAGCGAGCGGGGACATAGCGATCATATTTGGAGTGGGTGAGAGCTGGTGGCAGCGAGGAAGATAAACAGGGCGTGTTTGTGCGAGTGACCTTATTTATATCAGCGGGCCGAGGAGGGACCAAACGTACTGCGCCGAAAGAAGTGAGTCCACACGCATACGTGGCTGGCACGAGCCCAGGCGCTGCTTTGCAGGGTGACAGCTCAGGGTTTTGGGGGCAGCTGCCATCCTCAGCGTCGGGTTTTTTGGAGCTTTCTGCATCGCAGGCTGTGCCCAAACGGGCAGGTTGGTTATCAAGCGCCGGTGGGAAGGGTGTTCTGCTCTGGCACCCAGCACCCCTCCAGCAGGCACTGGCAGTGGGGAAGGACCCGCAGCCCCCATGCCGCTGAGCAGACCCCTGTGAGCGACTCATTCAAAATCATAATTCAACATTCAAAATCATTGTTCAACATTTGGCCACTGAATGGCTCGTGGATCAATCCTGACATTATTTTCATTTTTTTTTTTTTAATACTGTATTTGTTATTCTCTGAATATTTTGGGTGGATAATTATCCAGTGTGTGTACTGTGTATTGCAGAATCCAGGAATATTTGCTTTGGCTTTTCTTCCTGGTTAGTTAGGGTGTGCGGTTGCTGGCCTAGAACTCATGGCATTGTTTCTGACTACATAAATGAAATTTTTAAACAAGAGAATAATGAATACAGACCAAAGAATAAGGCACATCCTGTGGCAATTTCACACAGGCAATTTTTCTTGCTAAAATCCACGAGGGGCTCAACGGTTGTGATTATTTACACATGTACTTAACGGCTGTCCACATATCACAGATACAGGATAAAAGGCACCTAATACCCAGAGCCGACCGAGTTTGGTGGGTGCCTTGAATCATCCCTTTTTTTGCCTGTGTTTCCTTTCCCTCTCCTCCTTTCTGTTTGGCTACAGAGGCACTTCTAAGGAGGAGGAAGAAAACCTTCGCTTGAAACTGCATGAAACCAAAAGCTGGGTGTAACCAGCTTCGAATCCAGACAAGAGTCAGCGTGTAACTTCATGTTTTCATCGTTCAGCATATCACACGGATGGGTGGCATTTTAAAACGCACAGAGGACCGCCGTCACACATGTGCTAACGTGTGCACACCCATCGTTGTACACTTACTTTACACCGCAGCCCGTTCAGCTGTGGTGCCAGCAGCTGCCCAGATGTGGTGAAGAAAGCTCAGGCTGAATCTTTCCTCACCTCCCCAGATGGGTTTTACCCCCCTGTGCCGAGACCCGCTTTGCCACAGCTAAAATGGCACCTGAGCTGCCTGTTTTAAAGAGTTTATCCACCTTATGTGGCAGTCAGAGAAATTATTACACTCCTCACAAAAGCTAAAGATTCTCCTTTTGCCAGCTCTTTGAATAAGATCTTGTGGCTATGTTAACACAGGCATGACTTCAAGAGATCGAAACTTCAGCATTAAGTGTCACAAATATATGTCCAAGCCCCAGATGTGATCGTGATACTCGGACAGCAGCCGTTACTAAAGAGTTAGCAATCCACCACTTCTCATCCCACAAATTGCTAGGAAATCTTCCTGATGGTCATTTTAAAGTAAAAGAGATCAAATATAAGAAAAAGATATTTTGAATGCCTCTAGAAAATAAGCTTGATAAAACATTGAAAAACACAAATTCCACTGACGTGGGATTTTATTATTTGCAGGCGCTTTTGTTCATTGCCTGTGCAGGTCCAGACCTACACTTGGGGATGTGATGGGGACTTGCTGTGCGAGGACATGGGTGGAGATGAGGAGATGTGGATGGATGCTATCTGCAAGTCACCAAACTCACTGTTTGCGAGAGAGTGGAAAATTTTTGCCCGATGGAGCGGTTTCCATGGGGTTTGAAGGCAAGGTGCAGCTCTGCCAGTCATCCAGACGCTGAGGGAGCTCTGCCAGGAGAATATCTCGTGCTGTGATCCCATCTAATCTCGGGAAGCAATACAAGCCACCGGTGGCGATGCTTCCGTGAGCTGCCTGGCCAGCCTCGATGCTCCCTTTCCATCGCTGCACCCTGATCCTGAGATTAGGGAGGACCGGTGCTGGTGTGAGCCCCCGCATATCGCAGGCTGTCGGTTCCTCAGAAACCCCTGCTCTGAATGGGTGGATTCGCAGCAGGTTGAAAACACAGCCCTATGCTCGATGTAACCTCTAATCTTGATTAAAATGCTTCCAAGGCCGGGCAGCCTGGGCTGCATCCTTTGATCAGTTCTGGTAGCGGCTCTTGCATTCCCTAATCCCTGTTAATATCACTGCTTGTCAGAGAAGATTTGTGCCTTTCCTGGAAGACGGCCGCCTATTTTGTACCAACTGGGGGAGAAAGAGACGCTTCATCAGCCGGTGCTGGGAACAGCGAGTGGCAGACAAGAAAGGCATCCTGTTTTCTGGGGAGAAGGCGCGGGAGGTGGGCGAGCGTCTGGCTCCGACTATTTAACTCTGGCTGCTAGCACCGCTCCTGCCCTTTTTTCAGGATGCGGCATAATCCTCTGTTTTAACCACGCGCAATCCCCGAACCTCTCGTGGCACTGTTCGTGGCAGAGGTACGAACTTTTGTATCCCGGCCAAACTGCAGGACAGATTATGTTCTGTTGACCTATATTCCCCCTGAAGTCGTTTTCAATTAGTGCAGCAGTTACTCCTCCTGTTTGCACCGTTAAATTTCTCCCTGCTGTAATGCTGAGACTCCAGAGTCCACGCTCTCCGGGGGGGGATTTTGCTGGCTCCTCGGAGCAGACAGAGAAACACCTCCCTAAAACAAGCCCCTTGTTGTATTCTCATGTTTCCTTGGAAAGCCTAGCCCGTTGCTCTGGGGAAGCAGGAAACCTTCTCCGGCGGTGGAAGGGGAAGTCTGGTCCCCAGCTCTTGGTTGATTCCCCTGGGGGCAGAAAACCAAAACCCAGCTGGGGAGGGGTTCACCTGGGGCAACCTGCCCTCCATGACCTGCCAGGACTGGAGAAATTAAAGGTGGCTTCTGGCTGGAAGGTGGGAAGAGTTGGCAGAAGCAGCAGGAGGAAAACCTACAAAGAGAAGCAAGGGACGGGGCGTGAGTGGGGGGAAGCAGCTTTTGTGCAAGTGTGGTCATCCCTTCCTCCAGCAACTGGGAGAAAAGGGGGAGACTTGACGTTTTGGAAATGAATAGAGGACATGCCTTCCTTTAGGAGCAGGCTTGGGAAAGGAGAGGAAGGTGCCTTCGTGGGGTGGGAATGAGGACTCATCCTTTTTTGGCCTGTGGAGAGTTTTACTTTTTTTTTATTTATTGTATGTTTAGTATACAGTTGCAAATGCAAAGCACTCACGTACGGGCCTGTCAGCACAGTGCAAAGGTGTGCAGAATCCCCATCTTCCTCTTCTACCTCCCAGTGCTGTTTTATTCCTTTTCTGACGTGAAACGCAGGAAGCTGATGTCAGTTATTCCTTCAGCAAGTAGGGACATTGTATTTTTAAGTAAGAGAAATATATTGAGGCTAATACTCCTTGCTTATATCAGGGAATTGATCTATATTTCCAATTTATGCTCAACTTTGAAACAGTCCCATACAACTGCACAGCCACTATTCTAGCAAAGTTTTCCAGATTATCTTCTTCCTATGGCCCTATAAACTCCCCTGACACCCGAAAGAACCGCTCTGTGTAGTCTCTGTCATTACAGTAAGATGAAACATCTTAAAAGTATCTTCTGCAGTGAAATTCCTCAGAGCTTAAAAATCAAAAAGTTGGTTTTGATTGTAGTTGAAATAATGTGATGGAAAATGTAAACCATTTCTTACCTGGGTTTTTCTTCATCCTTTCTTTTTATCCTTTTGTTGCTATGCTCAAAGGAATGAATATTGCCCAGGGTTTTGTCCCCTCCTTTCCCCGTATTTTCCTTCAATTTTGGAAAAGGTGGGGAGAAATTGTCCTCCACCTCCTCCTTGGGAACTAGTCCTTTCTCCTTTTTGTGTGGAACTTACACAGACAACCTGGGGAGGAAACAAACTTCAGTTTTGAAAGGAGAATTTGAAAAACAAAATTAAAGTTTTGATTACATAAAATGAAAATCTATTTCTAGTTCAAAGTTTCTCACTTATTCAAAATTAAGACTTTTCCAACAAACATTTGGTAAAGTCCTCATTTTGTGGGCAGGGAAATTTTTCAGCTGAATGTTTTTAACAGTTCTAATTGTATTGTCTTAATTTCTGGTAAATCAGTATTTTTGTTCTGAGGTAGTTATGAATGTTTCTGTCCTTTCCCATCTCTCCAAGAATCAGCACACTCCTGCGGGAAAGTCGGAGAACCTCTGTTCATGAAATAATAACGTTTTGGTCCATACATATTCGTGTACGACTAGAGGATTGGTGCACAGGGCAGATCAGGGCTGAAGCATATGTTGAGTTTTGGGAAGGCTGGGAGTGAAGCTAATCCATCTGCGAAAATCCTGGGTCAAGGTGTCATTTCCAGAGCTGAAACAAGGAGCCAGCACAAGAACCTCTACGTGAGAACCACCACCAGCTCTGCAAACTCACGGCTGTAACTGCCTGTCTTCCCCCTGCAAGACCTGCAAAGACCCAGCCTAACTGGGACCATATGAGCAAGCAACCGGGGGTTGACACCCACTTATGCAGCCTACCCACTGGATTTAACTATTAACCCCCCTGAACAAAATAACCTGTGAGACCCAGTGCACCACCTTCACCCAAACAGCCAACACCAGCACCTTGCATGGGGTGAAGATGCTCTGCTGACGAGTCAGGGCAAAGATGAGTGGCTGCATCCCTGCCAGGATGATGGGTCACACACATCCTTGATAAGGTGCCACTTGATGGTCCTGCTTCCCTGGAAAGCAATTATTAACTGCTGGGTGAAGGAGGTGTCGTCTTGACTTCTCCCATTTTTTATTTTCCTTTTAAGCAGAAAAATGTGTAGAGGCTGTGACAGGGCTGTGAATTTGGGCGGGTGCTTTTGGCTTTGGTGCTGCGTCGCAGGCTCACGGTGCTGTTATCTGTCATGGAGCCAGGCTGGACCACGCTGGAGCTCGTGGGCAGCTCTCAGACGAGCAAAAATTTCTCGGGCCTTTGCTGCCATGCTGCGAGCGTGACGCATCGCTTCCGAGCCTTCATCCCTGCCACTCAGCTGGTGGAAGGGCGCTCTTCATTTCTAAAGCAGTTTAGTTGCAGGTATTGATACTCACACAAGAAAAACACGGTTAGGAGAGGCTTTTCCTCAAGACTGGTATCCTGGCCAGAGCACCGGCACAGGACCGGGCTTGCTCTCAGGGAGCACGGGGACATTCACACACATTTGGGTGTCCGCAGGTATCTGAGCTCCTGCTGTGGCTAATGGGGACCTGGGATTTCATTCATTTAGTGCCATCCAAGATGCTCCTGAGCTTCTGAGAGCAAACCAAGACATGTCCAGATCCAAGGGGCACCTTGTGCCTATGGCTGAGCCAAGCCCAGGTCAGTGCTGTCTCGCAGCAGTGGACCTTTGCCAGAGTCATTGTAAGGGTCTATGTCTCCAGGTGCTCCGCTTTTCCAGGTCTGGGAAAATCCAAAATCCACCAGATAACTCGGCACACTTTGGGAACCGGGCTCTTTGACCCAGACCCTCCTTCCTCACCACCCTGCCCTGTCACCCCAGGGCACCCCGAACCCCGTGCAGGTGTATCTGCAGCTGTGGGTGCAGTGCTCATTAGCTCCAGCAGACATTACTCACCCTGGGGAACGATGCCAGCGCCCTAATGAAGTGATACGGCTGTTGTGGACGTGGCTTTTGCCTGGCCGGCTCGGGACAGCAGCACAAGGAATGGGTGTCTGGTGGTGGGTCCACGTGCTGATGGGTTCCCCGTGCAGACCCCCGGGAATCTCACGAGGAGGGGAAGCTGCTGAATTAGCCCATGATGAAAAGCAGGTGGGACGTGCGTGGCTTGGGCACGTTGACCTGAAAATGTATGGATACCGATCGCTGCTCAAGCAGATGTCTCTCTGCTGCTAAGCCTGAGCCCAAACCACAATTCTCAGCTTGGGCAACTCATTTGTCACCTTGTAATTAGGGGCTCCTGCCTGAGATGCGAAACACCCATCTCTGCCTGAGTCATGGCAGGAACTTAGTGCCACATACTGGGAGAAGGTCCCAGCCCCTGTTTTATCAGGATGCCTGTGACGTGGGGCTCTTTTTCTCTCTCCTGCCATTAACTGCTTCGTTTGCTGCAGGCACAGGGAGAGACAGGGACTCTGCAGCCCGATGCCGAGCGCTGGTACGAGGGAGGCAGAGGATCGCAGCAGAGCTCTGGCTGGTGGCATACCAGGGTGACCAAGCTGGCTCTCGTGGGTTCCCTGGAAGGGTCAGGGTTGCTGCCGGCCCAGAAGAAGACTGCTCAGCTGGCCTCTGTTGCCATATAGCACATCCTGCATCACCAGGCAGGCTTCGAAAATAATCACATCAGCACCATTCTGCATTCCTACCCAGGCTCCAACCTCGCCAGCAAACCTCAAGCAGGTCAGATGCAAAAGATGCGTAGAGGGAGAAGGATGCTCTGGGTACCCCTGGAGATGCGTGTGTCGAGAGCTTCCAGGGCAGCTGCGTGTCTCGTCTCCTGCCCAGCACAGGCAGGCTCCTGCCTTTGCCCTGTAGTTTGAGTTTATGTCCCAAATTTGCAGCTGCTTCTGCTGCAATCTCCGTTAGCTGGCTGAGGGAGTCTGGCCAGGATTACAAAATGGGAGAAAAGGACACCAAATGTCGCATGGTCTGTTCCCCTTGGCAAGGAAGGATTACATGTGCCAGTGCATTTAGAGAGTCCTTCTTCTTCAGAATCACTTCTGTCACTATCCCTTTCCTGGCTGGTGCCCATGCAACAGCTGAAAGGCAGCTAATATAATTAGCAAGACTTAATGAGGGACAGTGCTGTTGGCCAGCACCATTAGTAGGGCTGCTGAGCCCAGTTCGAGTCAGGGCAGAACCCACTCTGTTATCAACCAGCTGCCTTGAAAACTGCGTGAGATTTTATCCTTTGGTTTCAGGTTAAATACAAAAAGCTGTGATTGAGCTTTGTACGGAGGTCTTCATTAAGCTCCCAGAAAAGCTAACCCAGCTGGGATCTCCCCCACACAAACAAAGCCCTGAATGGTGCTATGGACAGTACTGGGACATGAGGACTACAACGGGAGAGTTTCTAAATCATCATTGTTGTTTATTCATACACACTGAATATTTTTATGCTCAGTAGCCTCTTGGGGTCTCTGGCATCAAATGTAAATGTATTTTAAAAGCTATATAAAACATATACATCCTCCTCCTTCCTTCTTCATGAAAATATGACCTTTTCTTGGTCACAGGTTTTGAATTTTGCCTTCTTAGTTGCACAATATGAAAAAAAAAATGACATCCTGGACAATGAAAACCAGAAGCCTCATGGCCTGAAGTGTTCTTCAGTGTGATGCATGGATTTGAAAAATCATTTGGGATGGAGCCATGGCATTTGATGACCGGACTTGTTCCTTATTATTGGTACTCAAGCATGCCAGCTGATGGGGACACAGCTTAAACCACACTCCAGGTGGAAGAGACCAGCTGAAACAGTGGGATCAGGGGTAGTTGATAATACAAACCAAACCTTTCTTCTCTTTACCTTTTCTCACTAGGACCTTCTACAGGTTATTTTCCTAGAAGTACTGGTGGAGGACTTTTGTTCGTAATGAAACGAGGTTGGAGAAAAGTGACTGCAGCCTGCTATTTCAGCATACCTGCAATGTAGCTGGTATTACTCAAATCTCTGACAATAGTTTTTGTAACAAGTGATAAACTTGGGGTTTTTTGTTAATCACTAAGCCTTACTTGCAATGAAAAACAAATCAACCCCATTTACACTGACTGTCTACATCAGAAGGTGATAAAGTATATTCTAAAGAAGCAGAATACAAAATGTTGAAATTTTTCTTCAGGGTGGCTTATAAATTAGCTGTTTCAAACCACATTGCTTAAAACTAATTTATGGGAGCTGAAGGCACCTCCAAGCAATCACGCCTCTCACTCAGGTGCCTAAATCAATCATGTCACTTCATGAGATAAAGTCTTCGATATCCATGCTGACCTGGGGTGTTCCTGACCCTGTCCTTGCCCCTGGCCCTGTGCATGCTACCGCGGTCCCCCAGTTCCCTGGCACACTTTGCATGACACTGTGAACTGAAACGAGGAACTGATCTGGCTTAAAGCAACATCTGCCAAAACCCTTCCCCCTCCTCCTTTTTTTTTTAATCTGGATCAATTCCCCAGTCTGGTCCTGGTGCTAATAAAGCTGACGGGGAAGAAAAAACCTGGAGGAGGAGAGGTGGAAAGGTGAGAGAGTAAGAAAAAATCTTCATCTCCTCCTGCTGCTGTGGCTTCTGCCTCATGAGACCGCACAGCCCGAGCTGTGTAACATCAGGCACCATACTGGGAAAGGTCACCCCAAACCTGAATAAATGAAGGAGCTGTTGGAAGAAGAGCTGCTTTACATGAGAAAAGAGTGGGAACAGTCTAAACAGCTGCCTTTTTAGCACATGCACCTGTATGCTGAAGAGAGTGCATGCCATTCCGGGAAGACCGATCAATGCCGACTCTGTTGCACTGCCAGGCACGGTGTTACAGGTGTGTCAGCTGATGAGATTAAGACTTGCTTTTTTTTGCTTCAACAAACTGTAATTTTATGTATATGCATATGTATTAATACGGAGCAAGACAGATGTGGCCTCAATCGCCCTTTTCACATGCTCTCTGCCAAAAAATCCACCCTGAGCTGCACGTGAAGCCTTGCCTCTAGGAATCCTCTCTGTACAGACAAGCAATTTGCAGCCCATGACCCCAAACCATCAGCAGATGCCATTGTTATTCCCCTAGATGTTTGTCTGCATCCCAAGGGTATATAAACTGCACCCAATTTCTCTCTCTCCCTTTCCATCCCCACCCCTGTTTTAAATAGTAATAGGTCATCCCAGAAGCATGTTTACTTCCTTGTAATTTTTTGACTTAAATATAGAACAGCCCAAATTGTTTCTGGCTTAAAATTTTCTAATTAACCAGTGGGACACAGTGGAAGAGCTTTGCAAAGTACAATGCACAGCTAAACTGAATGATCACCCTTGAGTTTAAGCCCGTGAATGTAGAGACCCAGCACTGCCACTCACAAGATTTTTTTTTTTCTTTCCTCCATATGTGTGGGCTTTAAGTACTTTCAGTAAGTAAGATTTCTTGTACAAGCTCAGATGTTTCCCTATACGCAGGTATAACTGCATTGCACTGAGATGGTAGTTATAGGGATAAACCCCTAGAAGGGGAGTGGGGAGGGAGAGAACTGTGCTTCTCCTTAGCAAAGGGAGCATCATTAAAGTCAGACAGAGAAATAGAAGGCTCCTCATGAATAGGAGGAATTTATCCTACTTAGAGAAACTACCAAAAATATAGCTCAGGACTTTATCTCAGCCTTGGTGAGTTAGACTGTCTTCTGCATTTTATCTGAGTCTGATTTAGTCATTCATGGCTCTTTGGTGATTTCAAACTCATTAAAAGTGCTCATTTTAAATAACTTTGGCTGCTCTGATTATCCTGGACATCATTCCTCTATGTAGTTGTCACCGCGGTGGCTCTGGTTAGTGGAGACATTTGAGATAAGACACCTGCAGCAAGAGAGGGATGATCATCCTGGGCAAGAGCCGCCAGTTATTGCCCTTTGAGCTGAGTGGAGAGGCAAACTCTCTGGAGATACATCAAGGGCTCGTGCGGTGGAGAAACCTCCAAGCCACTGGAGAAATTCCATTTCTCCAGCTCGCCAGTTGCTGAACGGGTGCAGAGGGAAAGCTTGTCACCGCAGGCTAGAGTGGTGGTGGGGCCCCGAAAACCCACCTGCAAGGCACAGAGCTGGCTCCTGAGCCTGAGCCAGGGGTGCTGTTTCGGAGGTGCGTTTCGCAGAGCATCCTTCCCCAGTGCGGGGCTGAGGGTCTGTAGGTGTTACCGTGCTACACAAAGCAACGGGGTTTTGACATGTATTTTTTATGTAGGGGCATGTGGAGAATATGACACACAAGGGACTGATCACAGTATGAGTTTCTTATATTACCTTGGCTGTTATATTATGTAAGAGAGGCGGAGTGTCCTCACATTCTTATTGTAATTAAAGAATATTGTGCTTTTAATTTGCACAGTTCCTTCCTCAGCGCTGCTTGATAGGAATAGGTGATAACAGATTGGTTATTGTGAGTTATTAATAAAGTATTATTTACTCACCATATGCCTAGGAGCCAGAGCAGTAAGCAAGGCTGCTTTGTCCTAGGTGTCCCTCCCTGCACACACAACTAAACGGATCATTTTTTTTCGGGAAAAAAGAAAAACAGTTTATTCCGCCTTCTGCATTATCTCTTGCCTTTGTATGGAGGGGATGCTCTGGTCTGTTTTTAATTTCCACGACTCTATAGTGCTTTTGAGTCCAAGGTGCTAAATATAGATCTAACCCATAATAGCTAGCCTCTTTTTCATTTCTGTCTTAAGATGTTATTTTCTGCTTTTATCATTTAAGCCTAATGGATTTACGTTATTAGGAACTCTCCAGTATGTACAACGTCGTTATGAACGAGTGCCTCAAAAGTTTCCAGGAACATTTGTCTGAATAAAAACAAGCAAAAAAGAGACTTTTCGCTGGCTCTGCAGGAAGGGGACTGGTCTAGTGCAGGATGGCACCTTCCCTCTCCCCTCCCTGCTGCAAACCTGTGTATGCCCTCTGGGCAGGGTGAACACATCCAGCACACTGCCTAGAAAAATGACGCTCTGGAGAAAAATCAGCAGACAGCATGAAAAGTGCTGGCTCAGACATCTCGTGTTGGCAGACTCCTACCAAAATTAGTTCTGGATAAGCCAGTACATCTGTAGTCAAAGCAAACTATTCCTCTTTCTTCCTATCCCTAACACAGTCATGCCCAAAAAATACAAGTCAGGAAAATGTTTGGGGAAACTATTAAGGAGCATGGAGCGAAAAGAGTATCCAGATGAATATGGAGCCATTTGAGACAAATATGAAGTCATGTGTAATAAACAGCTTGGATTTACAAGGACTAAAGTAAGCCAAACTCAAGTGATGGCTTTTTGGGACAGAACAGCCCAAACCAGCCAAGGAAAGGAATGTGGTGGATAGATATAAAGGGCCAGGCCCACAGGAGACACGAGGACCACTCAGCACAGCTCCAGAGCCAAGACAATTAGTCTTTCCCAAGCCTAATTGATACCAGTGGGCCAGACCAGTAGCTGGTGAGGAGTGGCGTATTGGGGAGCCTTGGTCACATCACTTCACCTCTGTCCAAGCATCTTTGTCCCTGGCTATACAAGAGGGATATGAGGGAGGGCTTCTGTGTGAGCTGGGGGTCCTTCCTTGTTGAGCTTGGCTGGGGTTAGGGTCTCTTTGTGCAAGAGTCTAAGCAGAATGTCTGAAGAGCCACCACAAAGTACAGACATCCACGATGGACCTTTCCAGAAGAAATAAAGGTTGGACCCTACATGAACAACTGCCCCGGGCACAGTGAACTTCTCTCTACTTGGAGAAGCTCATCATGCTCAGCTTGAAGTGCTGTCTGAAAAGCGGCCAAGAAGCACGGTAGCATGCCACAGAAGTCAGTGTTTGAATACTTTCTTGTTTTCAGGTGCCTCTGAAGGGCAACATGTAATAGTTTTGGGAAAGGTGGGTCTTCAGTACTACGCTTGGTCAGGGTCTCTCCAATCATTCACTTTGCATTACTGATGGTTCACCTGGGGTCTTCTTTGGACAGAACAAGTTAGTTTCCTCTGAAATAAACTTCAGGTATAGCTGTGAGGACAGTTCACTCCAGGCATTGCTCCCAGTAGGCACTATGGATGATACACCAAGCCTGGCTGCCCTACAAAGCCGTCCAGCACTAAACCAGCACTCTGTGCATCTTGAAATATGACATTATATCCATAAGCTGTGCTCAACTGTGGCTGAGAGAGACTGCGAGGAAGCTATTTGACTTACACTCTAGTTTGCTGCTGGAAGCATCGATTTTCATGGTGCTGTCCAAAAGACCGGAGGACAAATCTACTGCTGCTGGAAATCACAGTAGCTCAATAAATCTAGGTTGCTGCCAGCAGAACAGATGGCCCACGAGTGGTGCAGGGCTAACTGCTGTATCCATCCAGAAAGTGCATTGCGCAAAGCAGGACCAAGCTGGTCCCAGCTGTATCCTGGCAAAGGAAAAAAGGTATGCTATGTGGGAAAGGTATGTGTATTTACCTTGAGTGTGCCGATGACCATGTACCTCAGTGGGTGGGGAAGCTCAAATATGACAAGTCCAGTTAGGCTTAATTTTTCCCAGCAAGAAATGCCAGAGCACTGATGCACATGGCCAAAAGCTTTGCTACAATCTGGTGAAAAGGGGCTCTCCTACGTTGCTCCAGACTGTCCTGGAACCAGTTAGACCTGTCTCTCCTCTCTCCTGCTTCAGAAGTTTTGTGCTGTTTCTGCTATGGCAAAAATAAATCCCGAATATTTAGGGACTGATCATTTGAAATGCATTAGGAGCAGTGCAGGGGCTGCAAGTTTACCACAAAAAAAGACAGAAGGTGGGGTGAGAACATGGGCAAGAAACTAAAATGGTATGATGTCCTGTGGGTACATGAATTCAGTGAGAGGAGGCAGACTATGTCCTCTAGACCAATGCTCCAAACTCCAGTCCCTAGAGCCCTCAGGGGCGAGCGTGCCCAAAGGGAGCTCCCCCCCCAGAGCAGGGACCGAGTGTTGTGTCCATCACAGGTCTCCTGTGAGCCCTCCACTCCATCAGGGCAGCCTTAAACCAGGCAGAAGCTGTGTGTGTACTAATAAACTGAAAACAGCCGGGGTAGGAGTCTGAACAGTGTCCCACGTTCGTTCATACTACAAATTATGGACAGAGTCCTTAGTACGGTTTTGGCCTGGTTCAGCTTGCACTCTTCCAGGCAGCGCATCACCATGGTTAGCAGATGGTTAACCCACTCCCAGCAGTGGTCTGGGCTCGAGAGAGCTCAGTTTGAGGAATACTTGAATCTGTCCCGTATCATCCCAACCACTAAAACCTGCCAAAGCCCTAAATCAGATCATCTTTTAGCTCCTCTTGCCTTGCCCTCCTCCTGGCTAGTAATGCCACTTTTGAGGCCAGCTGTGAATTATCCGCCAGAGGGAAGTTCTTAAAAAGCTTTATGCTGAAGTAGCCCGCCTTATGTTCTCCATTAGGCAAGCTTTATTCCTCCCATGTCCAGCGTTACACCAGCAGAAGTTGGATTAGACTTGTATTTCTTGGCTAAACAATGACTAAAGGAAGCTTGATTACTATCTACAAGTATTTGATGGGTGTAAACTCTAGTGAGGAAGAGGAATTGTTTAGTGTGGTTAAAGGACTTCTATGGCCAAGAGCGATTAGAAGAAATTAGAAGCGCACACCCAGCTGAATAAGGAGGGCAGAAGGGTCTCAGAGCGGTTTGACCCCTGCCCTCACCTGATTTGTCCCCTTCGTCTGGTGGTTTAATACACTACCCCAAACAATAAGTTTTCCTGCTGCTGACAATGATTCTGATCTCAGGACTGTTAAGGGAGAAGTTACGCTTACACTTTCCGTAGCGAGCCGCGAGTAAGCTTTGAGCAGGCTGGGGTTTAAGCCCTGGTTATCTTAAGCTTGCTACTAACCTTGGGTTATCATACACCTACAGGGATGCCATCAGCATTACCTTCAGGTTACACCTTTGTCGGCTGGCAGGATGTGGTACGGGATGATTGACTTTGTACAGGAGCGTACGGTTCCTCTGAAAATATACTGGTGGCCCCTTATTCACTGCGGGGGAAAAATGAGCTTGCTCTCTCACACAGGAGAAGCAGCATGTCATAATCTCAGCTACACCTGTGTAAACCTGCTTGCCCTTTTTCTCTGAAAACCAAACATAGAGCATGCAATCCCATCTGACAGGAGTTTCTGATGGAGAACATGAGGTGACTTGGGCACTGAGAACAAATGTCAGCGGCTCGAGTGCTGCTGTGTCTTTCGAAACCCTGCGGCCTCTCAGGGAAAAAGAAATAAGGGGATATGTGATGCTTGATGAGTCAGGATGCTTTCCCCTGGCATGCCTGTTTCTCTGCCTAATTACACAGACACAATAGCAAAGAAATTAGATAAACCAGGTAAGGTTTGTTGTGAATGTCCTGGTTGTCTAGGAGACAAGAGCTTTATTTACCTGACATGACTTGTAGGCAAGGGTAGGACAAGCACACCCTGTTTTTAAAACAGCATATTGCTTCCAAATTGCAGTTTATCTGTTCTGAAACAGCACCACTTAATGGGTTATCTCCTCCTTTAATTGGTGCGGTTGTTGGCATATCATTAAATCCCACTTAGCACAAGTGTGAGAAGCCTGCTGTTGAAGGCTGCCAGCAGAAAGGCGAGGAGGACTTACCCATCCTCCCGTGGTGCTTTCCAAGGCGGCCCTAATCTGTTCATAAAAGGTCAGGAAGGGAGCGAGGAATTCAAAAGCCTTAAAAAAACAGACCGGACTGGAGTCTTTGGTAGTGCGTCATCTCAAGTTTTCTTCTCCCGAGGGAGCAATTCTTCAGATGTTTTGTGTGCCCCTTGCTGGTGTCTCTCTCTCCTGTTTGTCTTCAGGAGCGATGTGTCTGTTTCTGCATTTACCGAGCCTCCCCTCTTTATATCTGCGTGTGTGAGAGAGTCTAACGGGGTTATCACCACCTCCCCTGTGCGTCCACCACCCAAATGCTAACATTACCCGGTTAGTTGTGCACATTATGGACCACCCAACAGAGCAGGCATGGCACTATTGCAGAGTCCCTGCAGTGCTGATAACACTCTTCCTCCCAAACCTGGCTGGCTGCAAATGGCTCAGATAATAACATATTTTCTGGTTTTTTTCTTATGGGCACAGAATACTGATCTTGGTGGCTTCATTAAAAATGGCATACTTAAGGATGCCATTTTACATAGGACAGCTTCCCATCCTGGCCAAGAATTTTCTTCATGTAAAAGGCTGGCAGGTGGTCATGCTTTTGATAATGTTTAGAAAAGATTAATTCTCCTTCCCAGGTACCTGCTGTCTTTTCAGATCCAAATAAAATCATGTGTACACTAAATGGGTAGTGGAGAGGAAGAAAGAGGAATCGCATGGTTTCTGTCACCTCACACGACCACACAGGTGATTTCTTGCAAGATATTATCAGTGGGTGCTCCCAAACCCCTTGATGAATGCATGTTAAACCTATGCCACAAGAAGCTGCAACTCCTATGCAGTCTAGGCTAGCCTGGAAACTAGGGATGCTCAGTTGTGCATGAAAGCAGATTCTCCTGGGAATTTCAGCCTTGGCTTTGCAAACTCAGGAGGTTCAGAGCTCAAGACCTAGGTTTGAAGAAGAGCTGAGGGCTAACCTGAGCAACTCTAAGCACTGACCCCATTGGAGGAGGCTCAACTGTACTTCATAACTCAATGAAGCTTTCATAAATCTCTTTAACAATAGCGCTTAATTTAAACAGTATGTTACCATGCCCTTTTTCCTCTGTGTTGAGGGGTACAACACTAGAAATCCAACATATACTAACACATGAGTTCTGGCAGAGTCAGAAAACTGTGGGGTCTTTGGAGTCTTGCTGTGTGTGATGTGGTCCCTAGTTATTACAGATAATGTCCATAGTATTGACAGCAGGTTGACAGATACATCCCGTGTAAAGCATGATGTTTTTTCAAAGGCATTCATTGCAGGTTGCTCCATGCGTCAGCTTCTCCTCAGACCGACCTTCACAGGAGTGCCTTCTCTTTTTCTTGCTGTTGTGTCCTCCAGTAGAAGACCAGCATCCAGCCAAAGAGGTAATTTTGCCAGGCCAAAAGACCTAACAGGTCTTTTTAGCATTTAATTAAACTTTCATTTCAAGAGTACATCACCTATATGTTATCTGAGGGCAGATACCAGAATTGTCACCCGGCCATTTCCCAGCTATGGAGCACACCTTATAGTGGTTGCTTGTAATGTCCTTTCTGGGCAGATCTGGGTGAACACCAGAAACGCAGCAGAGGGAGAGCGGCACGGGAATCCCTGATTTCTGCAGCATGGCCATGTTGGCCTGACATCAGGACAGCTTTCCGCCTGTGCTAATAAACCTAACCACAGGACAGGATTTATGAGTTCAGGCCCTGTCATGGAGTCACAGAAATGCTTTCTGTCCAGATCCAAACTGGTGAGGCTGGTTGCATCTGGTCTATGCTCCATGGGCCGGCCAACTCAGGTGTCTGCACAAGGCTCCATCCTGTGAGGTGGACATGGTGTGTCCTGGAGTTTTTAACGCCTGAATCGACCTTGATGTCCTTGAGGGAGGAAAGTACCGAGTCCCAGTTTTAGGGGAGAGAAGAGGGTCAGGTTCAAAAGTGCCCTGTGGCGCGTCCACAAAACCTTCGGCAGCACGCCAACGCCTAAGCCCAAACCAACTCCCCTCCTGGATTTAAACACTATTTATTTGGTTTACCTAATGATGCAACCCACATGAGTTGTCCCCGGCACTCCTCTTTTCCCAGGGCAGGGACACCCTCCCTATATCGTGCAGCCACTCCCCGGCTTGGCCGCTCTCCCTCAGCGGCTTTGTGAGCCTTGCCTTCTCACCCAGAGAGCAGTTAGCACGTCAGGAAGGCGTCAGCCCCAAATTCAGATCGCGGTGCTTAGGGATGCTCTTAGGGCTGGAGAGATGCTCCTGAGGTGGTGGGGGAGCAGAACCCGGTTTCCTCCCCATGGGGTGCAGAGCTCATCCCTTGCCTCATTCGAAGGAGACAGGTAGACTATGAAATACCTCTTCTTTCTGGCTGATGGAGGCTTCACAGTGCTCAGCATCATGCATCCTATTTTTTGGCTTTCCGCTTCCTGGCATCAAGAAATGTAAGCACTCATGCTGCATGGCGATTACCTTGTTACTGGTTTTCTTTGACAAAGGGGTGCCTCAGTGCAAGAGAGACATCTGTAAACTGGAGGATATTCAGAAAGCAACAATAATAAAAAGCACAATACTCTTGGAAACATCTGTGAGGCAGCAGTTTAGAACCTAGCTATCAGCATGCTGGGACAGACCTCAAGTGAAATAAAAAGAAATTAACTTATTAAATATCTCTAAAGCAAGCATGTAAAAAGTATTGTTGTCTGTATGTAGATAGCTTGTGTAAACAGCCTTTTCCACTTGGGGCTATGTCTCTGTAATTATGTATTATTTGCAAGAAGAATGCAGAGCGAGAGGAGTGAATATGTTCCAAATGTGTCCGAATCCTGACCAGGCGAAGGCTGTGATTTGAGCTCACTTCAGGGAGAGAAGAACAAGCCTGTGCCTTTTGTTTATTCTCCTTGAGCTCTTTGCAACAATTGTACTTTTCACTGGAAGTGACTCACCTGGCAAAGAAGATAAGAAACCCAGCAGAACCACTGAACAAAAATATAGTGCTGGAAACTGTCCTCTGAATTTAAGGCTTACAGTCCTTCTGAAACCATAATCATAATCAGACCCTTCAGGCTTCCCTAATTACTGAGAGGAAGAACTATCATTCTTTTCTAAATGTGGTGTCAGCATTTGTTACGAGCAAACAACATAAAATTATCCGCAAACCTTCTCGTGACCTATAAACCTGCAATTTGATATGCCTCACCCGATTTTTACTCTGTAACAAGTGAATTTTTTCATAGATTTTTATAGTAGAGACTCTTTAATCTACCAGGCAACACGTAACAAGATCCCATGGCTGGAGGCTGAAGGTAGCTCCATTTCAGCTAGCAATAAGGTGTGCATCTTAACAGTGATTAATTAAGTATTGAAACAGCTCCTGAGGGGATATGATGAATTTGCCACTTCTTGAAGTCTCTGAACTTTGTCTTTCCAAACCTCATGCTATACCTGAAATACAAAGTGTGGTCTTGGTACAGGAATTAAGGGACAGGCAGTGTTACGGTATTTCTTAACGTCAATGAGAACACATTTTCTACATCAAAACTCCAATTTTTTCTTTTTTTCTTTTTAATGCACATAATGAAATTCATTCCTTTTCCAGTGTCAACCAGTCTACTTCAGCGGAAATCAAGAGACCACCACCAACCTGTACCAGTAAATAAAGCCAAACATTTAAAAAGACATATCAGCTAAATTTGCAGATGCCTACTGGGCTGCAGAGTAGCATTTTCAGTCACGCTGCTGCCTGTTCCTAATTTCTAGCAATGGCTCTCTTTCACTGTCAATCCTTCCATCTCAGGAACAATACATCGCTATTGAAATATTTAATGAGTCAGTTGTAAAAATCCCGCAGGAACAGCAGGACATTTATCTCATGCTGCAGAGCTGTATTTTAAAAATAACTGTCTTTAAAAAAAACACCGACAACCCAACAACTCAAAAAAACCCAAACGTTTTCCCCTTCCTACTTTACGGAAGACTTTCGCTCTCTCTGCCTTTCCCTTCTCATTTCTCATCCACTCTTCACCGCCGGGGTTATGCCGAGGTGGCTACGAGGACGCCCAGGCTGAGACACTCTGTTTGCATTCTTCAGTCAATTTGGGTTGGCTCCTCTCCCCTGTGTGGGCTTGGCAACGCGAAAGGGTGACCTTGTGGCAAACTTGGGTGTGACCTTCTAAAACAGCAATAGCTCCCAGCGTGACTGCCGGGTCTCCTGCTCTTACTCCATGGAAAATGTGAGGCAGCTTATCCCACGTCCACCCACAGACGGTTTCACGTTGACCTTAGGGTAGGAGCGTGCCTCTACGGAGTTATCACGGCGTGGCTAGTGCACGGCGTTGCCACGTCTTGGTTCCCCTGCCAGTAGCTTGTCCCAGAAGCTGAATTCTGTGCCTTCGCGCTTTACTGATGGTCTTATACCGGAGCCAGATCCTTGCCGTGCACCTTGGCTCTTCTGTTACTGCGGGACCGCAGCAGCACCTTGCATTTCTGCTGCTGCTGTGGCTTCCTCGCTCTCTTGCCCCTACCTGCTCCTTCAGCTCTAAAGAGGCAAAAGGAGCTTGGAGCCAAAATTCCACCATAACATGAGCTACGATGCTACTCAAAACCCATAAGCAGTGGTTAAGAAGGTAACCGTTGTGCGCTGCAGGTCTTCGCACCACGAACACAGCTATCAGAAGACTCTAGGTGCGTGGATTCAAATGTCTCAGGTTTGGGATCAAACCAAACCTCTGTTTTCCTCAGGATGACATTCAGTACAAGGGTTTTGACAGTCAGGGTGAAAACTGAGTCAGAGGTTTTTGAAAAAGTGTCCTGACGCACCAAGGAAAATTACAGAGCCTGCAGCACCGAACGTGAGCCAGGCACAGCTCACTGAGCATCGGTCTGCATGACCTGGGTGCTCCTCTGAACCGGGAGATATTCTCATTACCTGGCTCTGCCTGTGGAGGGAGAAGACCCAAAAAAGCACAAAGCATTGGCCTACATTGTCAGGTAACTGTGTGCCCGAGTCTCCTTGCCAGACTGGATTCACCCTCTGTTTATACCACCAACAGCCAAGCCACCCCAGCCTGAGCTCCACTGCTCTGCGGTGGTGGCACTGGGCTTTTCAACACGCTCTGCCTGGCTTGGGTCAGGCTGTCCTTTGAGGGCATGGGGAGACCTTCCAAGCCTGGAAAGCTAGTTTGGGGGTGAGGGAGGAAGACATATGCATTTCTGAAAAATCAGGATAATGAGGACCATCCGTGTTGTGCCATATTTTGGACTAGTAACCACACTGGCCCGGTTTCATCTGTAATCAGAGAAAAACTTTACTTTTCCTCTGCTGTGTGAGGTGTTAGGTATTACACATATGCATTTGCCCTACTAGAGCAGAAATAGTTATGTTTTGGGGTTTTTTATTCAGGCTCTGGTGCTCCTGACAGCCTGAGGTCAGCACGCAGGTGCTGGAGCAGGCTGGCCCACATCTATATGTCACACAAACAGTTGCTTTGTCCTGCTCCTTCCCACTCCCCAACCCACCCACGTACACGGTTTTGCTCTTCATCGGAGCAGAGCAATGGAAATGAAGCAGCTGTGAAATACACCTGCCCTTCGTCCGCAGCCCTGCTCAAATACATGCTTTTAACTTGGTGATATAGAGTAGTTATGCTGTAATATAAATACATTTCTTTCCTCTGCCCACAGCTCTGGATCAATCAGCAGCTTGAAACAGCAGGAGGGAAATGAAGTACTAATGTAGGGGGACAAAATAAGAGTTGTAAGGGTGTAATCAGTCAACTAAACACCATTAGGACATAGTGTCCCACTCGGTCGGCCTACAGCTGCATTGGGCCGTGACCAAACCTATTAATAGGACATGCAGAGCTCTTCGTAGTCTAAAAGCAATGCTCCTCAAGCTTTCGAGACCTTGTTCCTCCTCTGTAACTTCAATAACTCCCTTGTGGTGCTCAGTTACAGTAGCTGACTCCTCAGAGAGGATGAAAAATCTGACTCTAGTCTCTTCAGATTAGAAGACAGAAATCCTGCTCTTCATTTCTTGCCCAGACTAGAAGGGAATAGTAATGCTGAGACCATAAACTCAGCCCTAATGTGGACAGGAGGTTGTCAGTGGAGCATCTGGCTTGCTCCAGGCTTGATGATGGATGGAAGGGGTGAGGATTGGGGTGGAAAGTGGAAACCACAGTTTGGTTTGTTGTTGCTGTGGAAAAAAAGGACCTGCTGCATCCCAGGTCAAGGGGACCAGGCTGTGACATGCCTGCAGCCGGATCGAGAGTGTCCCTGCACCCTGCGGACGCGCACACTTGCTGTGTCACCCCACAAACTGGTTGGCATTTTGGAATCTTATGGTTCCTGCAAAGCAGCATGCACACCGACATGAGAAACCGTCCCCCTAGTCCCTGTCTATAACTCTACGGCGACAAGCAGGCAATTCCAAACTACAAGTTATTTCATTTTAAAGGCATTTAAAGTTAAGGAAGATGATTTCTACCTCTCACCCAAAAGACACAGTATGGAGCAAGAGGGCAGGTCAGATGTTTAGCAGGCACAGAGGAGGTAACTCCGTATATCAGGGCACTGGGGAAGCATTACTCCATTAAGATATCTGTAACACCAGTGGGCTGCTCCAATTCTTTTCCCCTACCAAAGACTGTCAAACATGAATGCCACAGCTTTTATGATTAGTTCTTGTCTTCCCTGTGACCGAGGAAGGGACTTGAGGTCCCTGGGGGCAGGGGATGCTTTCTGCAGGACACGACCCCGAAGAATTGCAGCCTGTCGAATGTCTGCAGCGCCGTCTGAAACTCAGGGGTGAAGCTGCACTTGGTGGGAAAGAGCAGCAGCTCTGCGGGAGGCAAACGCTCGAGGGAGCGGGTGTACCCGGGGAAGAGCGGAGGGAGCAGGCGTGAGGCAGCAGCTGTGGAAACA
Source organism: Haliaeetus leucocephalus (assembly GCF_000737465.1). Lineage (NCBI taxonomy): Eukaryota > Metazoa > Chordata > Aves > Accipitriformes > Accipitridae > Haliaeetus > Haliaeetus leucocephalus. The sequence goes on from NW_010973333.1 coordinate 4,067,756, forward strand.
GGCAGCAAGGGAGGTGGCAAACGCTTGGGAACGAACCCTGGAAAGGAGGAAAGTGATGGAAGGAGAGGTGAAATGAGGGCTGGCAGGGGAAACGGCCTGGGGACAGTCCTCCCCCGGGGACACGGACACTCTGGCTCGCACTGTCAGGATGCTGTTGGGAAAAACTGAGCGCAGCCGCGGCGGAATGTATTTATTTAATTAAATTACCCAAGCCAGGAGCCGAGTCACCCCGGACGAGCGTCAGTAAGCCTTTCACACCTTGCAAGGTCTCCTCTCAGCCCACCAGCAGCGGCAAGGCGGGCTGGTTGGGGCACGTACATCGCAGGCTTGCCAGCCCTGCCTGAGGCTCCTTCCCCAGTCAATGGAACGACGGGGGGAGCAGCTCACCGGCAACGACTCAGTCCACCGAAAAGCAGATCCCCCTTCCCGAGGAGCGTCTTCCCCTGCTCTGACTATAGGACAAGCCAAGAACAAAGACAGCTTTTAATTTGGGGAACCCAGCCGAAAAGCTCAAAGTTAGAGAGGATGAATCTGGATATCCATGTAGATAGAGGATATATATATATATATAGAAAAGTTAGCATGGCGTAGCAGAGTGAGAGTAGGTGAGTCATCTCGGAGAGCACCAGAGCTGACTGTACGGTCTTCTGCACAGTAAGCACCACTTCTTGCGTGATTAGAAGCGCACACAGCGTGGGAACTGGTGTGTTGGCCGCAGCTCCCCGTATTGCACATTTCAGTTCAGTTGTCTGGAACAACTAGCTTTTGGTATTAGTTTTAACGTAATGCTGGTGTGAAGTAGCGAATGACAAAATATTGCTGGAAAATTACCAAGCCATTAAACAACAACTGAGAAGCACATGTTAAGAATTCCTTTAGTGTATTAATTCTACATTACAACGTAGAGATAAGCAGATTTTCCAGGAACCCAAATAAACCAGCATCCAGAGTCTTATTCAGACCCCAGAACTGATGCAGAGGGATGTGCGTGGCCCAAAAGTTGCATCCTCCTGCCATATGACCTAATACAGCGGCGGATTCCTCAGCTGCATTGCAAAAGCTTGCAGGGCAGGAGGAGTAGAAGCGCTTAAACCTACATGTGCGATCAATGGAAATATGTCGGTAGGTGGGTGAGAGAACACAATGGATTAAGCAGTAAGCGTGGCAGACTCTGAATACTGCGGAAAAAAATACGGGGAGTGGAGCAGGGCTGAGGATTTCAGTTTGTCACACCTTTTGCCTCTGTCCCACCTCCTCCTCGCTCCTTCATTTTTCAATTGCTGGGATAATGAAAGTGAAAAAGAATATCCAGACCCATCCAGTCCGGCTTTCAAGACACATAGGCACTTTATTTTTTAAATAAAATACACTATAACAGTCTTTATACGGAGAGCATCGCAGGTAAATGTTTTATGCCATGGATTCAGTTTCCTATCAGGACCTGTATTAATAATACCTATGTCCAATTGTTCGTGGACTCCTCTTCCAATGAATGCTTTGTTTAAATGTATATTGAAAACTTATTTTTACAATGGCTTTCTTCCCTTTAATAGGATTTGACGTGTTGGCTCTGGTGTAGCATGCAAGTTGTTTGTATAAAGCTTTGAAATATATTTCTGAATGGTGCTGTATATATACTGCATGCATTGAATTGTAGTATTTTATTGTGCAACTAAAAGGTTTCCTGTTCTATGCCATAATACAGTTTGTTATTTTTCCAGCACATACATTAGCCTGCATTCAACTTCTGCACAAGGTAGAAGAACTCAAATTAAATTTACAAGCACACCTGAGCAAAGCTAGTTAGCTCTGGCCAGATCATGTTTCCATGATTAAATAATGCTGGCTATTATAACACATTGCAAGAAAATGCAGCTATAAATCCTTCTCTCAGTTTATTTCCAATGCTTCATTGTACCATAGAAACTCTGCTATACTTTCTAGCAATAGGCTAGACATGGGACTGTGTCACCCTGAGCAGATGTGTTAGATACTGACTCTGAGGAGATAAGAGTAACAATGCTGCTCTCCCATGAGTTTTCCCCTCAAGGACCTTCCCATGCTACACAAACATTAATAAATCGATCTTCGCTACATCCCACCGCAGAGTTTATTAACTGAGGAAATTGGTTCCCAGAAAGATTTAGCAATTTGCTCAAGGCCAGAGAGCAGGTCCACAGCAAGGAGAAAGAGCTGAGGGATCGTGCTGGAGACCTTCACTTTTTGCCATTTAATGTTTAACACTAACATTTCACAGAGCGCGCTGAAGGCACAGCAGCGCGGGGTGTTCACCTTGTCAGAAATGGATGGGCACTGGTTTCAGGGACTAGCTACAGCGAGGCAAGCTCTTGCCAAGCACGTTGGTCACCACCACGTACCCCTGGGGACCTTTGGGGGTGAGGGAACATCTCCCTCCTGCCTACGGGGCTTCTTTGGGATGGGGAGGACAGGTCCGTGGCTCCACCGCTATCCTCACCGGGACACATCAATAGGTCTCGCAGGGGTCCAGGAGGAGCTCTTGGGGTCCACGTCTACCCAATTTAGGGAGCAGAGCAGGGGAGGTCCTGGTCCCACAGTCATCCAGGTCACACTGTGGCTTGCAGGCAGCTTTCCTTTTGGTGGAAACAAGACTGACAGGGCTATATGGGTTGTTGGTGCGTACCCAGCTCTGAGCTGAAGATATACAAGGGCATACGTCAGAGACTGGGGACGCCAGGGCAGCTCAACCCTGCCTGGAGTTCAAGGTTTTTACAGGTGGCTCTGGAAATTTTGCATTTTATTAAGATTTCTCATTTTCCAGTCACTTACAATGTTGCCCAAATTTGACCATTTGGAGTAGTTTTCCAATCCAGGTGTTTGCCTCAGGCTGAATTATTTCAGATGGGGGGGGGGGGGAGAATTTCATTTAGAGATGTTCCCCATGGCCAAGACTCAGGCTGAGGGAAAAGGCTTATATGAAAAAAATGCTGTGACTTACCCTTTGAAACTGTCTGGTGCTCTGTGAATGAAAAGATAGTTGTGTGAGGGAAAGGAAAACAGAGCAAACAAGGAACTGGACTCTGTGGGGGCAACTGAGATTGATGGCTATTGTGAGGAGAGGGGTGGAAGACCTAGATGGGGTGAACTGGCACAGGCAGCGTACCGTGACCAAAACTGGGAGGACGAGCCCAAAAAACACAGTCTTTACAGAATGGGATTGAATTGCTGAGATTGGGGAAAGTTTACAGTGGAGCAAGTCCTAAAGGGTGAGACAGAAGGGTATTAGGACAAGGGTAACCATTTAAAGTTTTGCACCCAAGAGAAGGCACTAGTCCATAGCCTGGACTGGGTCTGTTCCTAAATTCCGCCAGCCCACTGCTGTCAGTGTTTATGCGTGAAAACCCTGATGACAGAGCGTTTCATCTTCCACGTACTGTTAGAGCAGGCTCTCACCCTACAGGTGTGGTCCTTTAGCTGCCTTGGCAAATCTCAACACCGTGGTGTTTACCCTACTGATAAGTCATGCGGGTGTCATGCAACCTTACTTAACTCCCTTTAATTTTGTCTTTAATTGCACACACATACTTGGGGTTTCTTTATGTATCCAAAGTCCTGCAGCCTCTTACTGTGCACTAAAAGGACATGTCTCAGCTGGCAAACACCTATTTAATTTGTTATTTTCCAGTTCATTCCTGATTTTATACCATGCTCTTTAAATCCTGAAATATTTTCTTCATGGGATTTTCTATAGTGCTCGCCACTGCAGTACAAGAGCTCCCCAACTATTAGCTGGTTTATTTTAGCAAAACTTCTTCATGATGAGATATCATGATATTGCCACTTGGCAAATGGGCAGCTAAGTCAGCACTGCAGTTGCCCAGTTTAAACCCACTGGGACTTGATTTTTCAGAGCACTTACTATACGATATGATGCTGTGAATCACCGAAGCATCGCTCTCCCTGACTCAGCTGAGACTGAGAGCTCAGCACTTCTGCAAACCAAACCGCTGGGCTTGGAAGTCAGGCACCTAGAAAGTAAAAAAGACACAATTAGAGCCCTTCTCTGAAAAGCTTGGCTGAACAATATTTCCCAGCGCTCTGGAACAAAGGAGGAGATAGGATCCAAGGATGTAATTTTGTACCTTGTCTTCCCAGCAGTCCTGTTCCTCATTCACTTTTAACTTTTGTAATAACATGAGGTAAAGTTGCTGCCACAGAGCAGGTCTAATTTGTGTAGTGAAGGAAGGAGCTGTGTGGAAAAGTACTCTGTGATCAGACAGTGCAAACTGTGTCTGCATAATACATGTACGTATGGGGGCTGAATTAAGGTAGCAAAAGTAATTTTAAATCGGCATTTTCTAACATTCGCATGCTTGTTCTGCCAAGCTTATTAGTATTCCTTCGATGCGGGGTTTTGATTTGTTTTGGAATAAAGCATATTTATTCTAATTCTGTGTAGGAAATAGCCAGTTCTATCTTCCTTACAAAATATTTTTGCAAATGGTAGGGTGCCCTTCTCTTGACATTCCTCACCAACTTGGGTTCAGCGTTTGAAGATGATAAATGCGCATCAAGCTCAGCATTTCTACCACCACCTACCTGCTTTGGCTCTTGTTTCATTAGAATTTCAGCAATGTGCTGGTTCATGGCAGATAACCTCCTCTCCCTCTCCGGGCTGCGAGTGCCTGTGAGTGTGTGTGTGCATGTGTAGGGGGTGAGGGAACGGGTGCATTTCTCATCTCCTCAGCATTTATTACATTCCTCTTTCTCTACCTCCTCTGCAGCAATAAATCAATGCTACTTGTTATTGTCTACTCCTTGGGCAGCGTCTCAGGGGGAGAGGCAGGCTCTCCTGGCTATAAGGCCGTATGTTTTATCAAAAGCTAAAATAGAAGTAAAAAACTAAAGTAAACCAAAGTCTTGGTTTTGCAGATTTTGAGAGGAAGGACCCTATGCTGGGCATGCTGGCTACGTCGCCCATCAAGACAGACACATTTTGCCCCACGCAGGCTGCAGTGACCAACCCCTGCCTTACGCTGCCTGCACAGCAGGAGAGGGCAGTGTGTCAGTGGGGCCACGTTTCTGCTTCCATCATGGGACGGAAAATTGAGGATTTCTGGTGCTAGTGCCTATTTGCTACCTGCCCTGCAGGCAGCTCCAGGGCTGGCGTGCTGGATGCACCATTCCTGTACGTGTGCGGAGGTGGGTGCATGCTCCTCACACTTCTGCAGCGGGTTAATAACAAGTGAAGCCCTAAAAATAGGTTGTGGATGGAGTAAAATGTAGCCTGATTATTGTTTACTCTGACGAGAGCAGAGGCACACACGCTGGTGCCTGGGAAAACTGTAGATGTGGCGCTTAGGGACATGGTTTAGTGGTGGACTTGGCAGTGTTAGGTTAACGGTTGGACTCGATGATCTTAAAGGTCCTTTCCAACCTAAATGATTCGATGATTCTATGATTCTAAATCAAGAACAACATCACAGTGGGTCTGTGGCTTGTAGCAACTCCCTGGAGAAACTTTGCCCAGAAAGCCTCTGCCTTCTCCTTTGTTGCCTGCTTTCTAATCACAGCAAACTGTTTTCCTCCACACAGGCTTCCTGATTTTCTACAGAAATAAAACGACCTTCCCACATACCTGGCCCAACAAGCAGGGATTAGATGATGTTCCCTCTGTCCACCAAGAACACCCTGAAGAGATGGGCTGGAGAAATGATGACAAAAGAAACTGGTGTGGTGGAGGAGTAGGTGAGAAAGGCAGATGGGAACCTTCTGGAATAGAGGTGTTTGGCTGGTCCAAGCTCAGAAGCACACAAAAAAAGCTGGCACACCTGCTGAGCCATCCAGGACCAAATTAAACAGGCAGATTTAAAGCTGGGGTTGCATCTGGGATTTTTTCATCCTTAACCCCTTCCAACATTAACTGGGGTAACTCATCTGGGAACCTTCATGCAGAAGTTACTGAAGGGTTTTTGCAGCCAGATTCTCAGAGTCTGAAGTGCAGAAAAAGCCCCCCCTGACACATTAGCATGTTTTTATTGTGGCTTTGTAGACGTATTTTACATTTTCTTTCTGCAGTGGCAAAAGGGGGAGAGTTGGGTCCCCGCAAGCAAGAAATGTACTTTATCAACTCAGTTTGTCAGCAACGGCACTGGTAAAAGCATGCACACACATGCGCCTCTTTCTCTATGTCTTCCCTAAACTTTGCCTAGTTTTTTATTAAAATGGCTGCCTCGAGCTACTGACAAACGGTGCCTGTAACATGAGATGTGCAACGTATGAAAAAAACCACCAACTTCAATACAAGCTCAGATTCCTTCTCCTGCTCTGATTTTCACCATTTCTTACGGGAAGGATTTCCCTGCCCTCTCCCCTGGTTTTCAAGGGGACAGGCATAGGTCATGATGCATTTTTCAGACCCTTCAGGGAAGATGATGTCCTGGCATCAGAGGGACTGCCGTGTTGCTGACTGCGCTGGGTCGTGCGGCGGAGAGGCAAGCCTGACGTGTAGAAATGATCCATCTCTTTCATGCGGCTTTTGGAGGCTCCAAAATACATGTGATGACAAGCAGATAAAAAAGTATTACATGCAGAAAGGAGAAGGGTTTGTCTTGTTTGCTCGTTTGCTCCCCTTTCCTAAAAAAAGGTCTCCCCAGCCTTCAGGCAGTTGTTGGGGGGGTGGACTCGTGTTGCGATAGACATCAGGTGGGTTTATAAATACAACGCAGCCTTTGAAGGAGAGCTCAGGTTCAAGAACTCTCCTTGCCCTACAGCATGGTGGATGGGGGTGGGAAAGGGAGAACCTGGGATTGAAATGGGGGAAGAATAGCGTGGGGACAACTGGGTTTAGTTTAGGAGAAAAATGGGTTCTGAGGATGCCGTGGCCGCTGCCGAGAAGGTGATGTCCTTGCAGAGCAGCTCTGGCCTCTCCTGCCTGCTGCATCTGGGGGTCTCCCAGGTGTCCACATCTTTGGAACTCACCTTGTTTGGGGAACTGGTGATTTCTTTCCCCGCTGAGCTCTGCATTGCAGTTCGGCTTATCTCTGGCTGAAGGAACCCACCGAGACAAGCGCCTGTTTAAGACAGAATGAATTATCCACAGCCTTGCTGTCTTTCCACATCTCATTTTTCCACAAGTCTCTCACTTGCTGATTATAATTGCCCTTTAATTGCTTGTATAATTTCAATTACATAACAAGTAAGCTGTACAGTAGCTGCCAAAAGTATCTGTTAAGTTCTTTTTTTTTTTTTATCATTAATTGAGTTTAAATCATTCCGCAGCTGTGATGGCCGTAGTCCTGAGAGAGCAGTGAGTTCATTCGACAGATGGACTTTCTGTGGATACTGTCTGCTTGCTTTGGGCACAAGTTTACCAGTTTCCTCTGTAGAGATTGTTATTTAGATCTGGTAATGCTGACCAAACAACCTTAATGTGGACAAAAGGATTTAATGGTTTATACAATCAAATGTTGTAGGGGTATCCAGCAGTGTGAATGCAAGCAACAGCCAAGAGCAAACCATTCATCACTGTCACTAGCGCTGTTTCTGTTTTACATGCCAGCTAGATGCTGAACTGGAAAAAGTCCAGGATCCTTGCAGGGTTGAGATGGAGATAGGACCGGCCCTTCTGAAGGGCTTTTATCATGTTCAAGGTAAGGCGAGATCAGATACTGGGTTATATTGAGAGAATCTTCTTGCATAAAGCAACAATTAAATAGGATAAGTTTTAGGTGGAGGTTTGATGTCTCTTCTGGAAGAAAGCATGAGTGATCTCATGTGAGATTGCTTTGACTTTTTTTTTTTTCCCTGGACAAAATAGAAAGGGACAACAGCAATGGAGAGTCTCATTGGAGACTCTCCCGTACTTCTGTTGTGTAGAAGGGTTGAATCAGGAGGCAGAGAGTATTGACCTACTGGTCAATAAGGAGCCTGTATGGAGCCTTCTTACCTGAAGTGTCACATTGGATGGAGATGATAGTTTTCTCCAAGAAGCAGGCTGACAGTGATGGGTAATAGAGATGTTCGAGACTGACAAGACCATCCATGGCTCGGAATAAGGCAGCAGGTGCAATTAAGAAATGCTGTGATTGAACCTACGTGGGTTGCTTTCAGAAGGAATAGGTTTAGAATAAGATATATAAATGTGAGCATGTTTTAAATCATCAAACAAGGAATCTTGGTCTATAGTAGCAATTTTAATCTTGCTTTGCATTCATGCTTGTTTGTTTTCTTTAAGGAGTATATATTCTCATTGCTTGGTAAATACTAAATTACATCTTTTTATTTAAGAGAGGGTATGGCTTCTTTAAACTACATTTTGTTCTTTTTGTTAATGTTAACCAGAAGCATAAGAGGTACTAGAGGATACACAGCATGGGAGGCCCCTGATTTAAACAGTCATGTAGCTTAACATATGTTTATTTGGAAATGTAACTTTTATCATTTTTATTAGAGCAGGAAATGGTGGGTGATGCACTCTTTTTTTTATTATTCAGTTTATGTCAGATTCTACTCCCACAGAAAGTGGAATTAAATGAAAAGGGAAAAGGACAAAATTCCTAAAATACATTTATTTTAAAAAGATGCATTTGTGAAAATGAGGCAATTGAATTGATCCGGTCACCTGGATTTTCCAGATTTTAGATAAATATAGCTCATCTTCTCGCCCCAGAGACTAGACGAGGGAAACAAGTTCTCCTGGTTCTCCAACTCTTAAATACACTCACAGCTGAAAGTGAGTAAGATCATCCATCTGTCAAATAGCCACGGTCAGTTTATCTGGACTGCGGATAAGTCTGCAGATAAGATTTGGCTCAGTGCAGCGTGGTTTATCAGTTCAGGTGCAGTGCCATGTGAGGGCGGCATTAGGATTTTAAGGTCAGGGAGGGTTCGGGAGGTGTGTAATTGTGTTTGCACAGTGCTGAGCCTAAGCTAATAAACTCTGCAGGGCCCAGCCTGGCTCCCTGCAGAGCTGCCCAAATGTCCTGTGCCGTACGCTCCAGGGCGTGCTCTCTTCTGGAGGACACACTGGCTAGCAGCTTTTATTGTTATCATTATTATTCTGATGATCCGGAAACATCCTCATTGCAGTACTACAGATAATGTGGAGGAGACTGAAAGCAAGCAACCAATTTTGCTTCAAAAGCTGGTTGAGGACACCCATAGATTCTGCTTAGTCGATGACTTTCACAAATTCAGCGGTTTTTGCCTTTCCTCAAAACTTGGTAAGTGAACTTAGAGTGCTTAGTACAAAAAATATCTTTTCATTGTAACTCAGATTGTTTGACTGAATTGAGCAACTTTAGGCTTTAACATATGTTCATCACAACTTGAGATAGGCTCATTTTTAAAATAAACTAAATTCCAATTTAAAGGAAAAAATATTTCCACTTGCATTATTTTTCTTTTTTCCACAGACAGGTTGTGCATTTGCAAGAATTCCTAGAGGGCACGCTTTTCTATATCTGCCCGTGTTTTGTGCCACAGGCAACTTTTACTCTTCTGGCTTCTTTGGTTTTAGGTTATCGTGAAAACCATGGAATTCCAATGACGGGGTCTATATGGAGACTAGGAAAAATAAAAGGAAAATAAAACAAAAATAAAAGGAATAATAAAAATTTCAGTGTCAGAACTTTCTGTGCTTGCCCCCCACAAGACCATGCGCTCACCATCAGAATCCATTTCTCTTTCACTAATGATCCTTTCCTAGAGGGAATGTCTGATTATCTGACCTCTCTGTCATATCCTCTCTCTCCCTCCTTCCCTTCAGTGGCTAGAGGATTTGGGGATGGTCAGAAATACTGCAGACGTCAATGATTCCAGCTTCCCTTGGGAAATGGAAACAAAAGCAAACCCATCCAAACATTTTGAACTCTCTTTAATCTCTTGCAGAAATAGCGGAAGGTTTGAGGTGGAGCTTGTTAACCTGTCCGAATCAGGACTCTCGTCTTTGACATAAATCAGGAAAAGAAAAATTCAACCTTTTGCTAATTTGAGTAGGACTTTGATGATAATTTGCCTAGAGAGATTAAAGTGGTACAACATGAAATAACAGAAACTAAAATTAATGGAGCCGTAAATGGGATTGCATTGTGCAGGGCCCCCACATATGGTTCAAATTCGGTGCTTCCTCTGTATCTGACAGCATTCTTACAGCAAGAATGCTTCTGAGGAACCGCTACTGCACCCGCCATGAAAGCATGGAGAAGAAAACCTCACCCCACAGTGTCTGTTCACCATTCTTTCTCCTCCCATGGTGACTGTGGTTTTGTTTGTGCTCTCAATTAAACAGAGCTCTGAGTTTGCTCTCATAAGCAGACTTGTCTATCATTCATGGTATAAACCTCAAGGCCAACACTGGAAGGTCACCTTGTTTGGAGACATTTAAGGTATACTTTATGAGGTTGCTCACACATAGATACCAAGAGCCATCTGAGATGCAGTGAGATAGCTGAGGTATTCACGCTGACAGATACGGCACAGTATCTACAGGAGGCACATGTCCATCTGGAGAGGCAACTGGAGCCCAACCATACTATGGCAGGACAAGTCCAACGGCCAGTGTTTCGGAAACTGTAGCATACCCTTGGTGTCTACAGATGAGCCAGGTGTCTAAGCTCCCAACGGAGTCAAGTGAAATCTTGTCAATGCAGTCAGCAGCATCTGAAGAGCTGTTCATGGAACCAAATGCTGAGGTGGAATTCAGTCGCCCAAACATAGGTATCGGTTTTCTTTTGAGATATCCTCCTATATTTAGGTTATTCACACAGGACCAGCAGATGTTATTCAAAACTAGTGGGAGATTAGTAGTCCCTCAGTAGACACCAGGTAGGATACTCAAGCCAACCAGCACCTATGTTTTGGCAACCAAATCTCCAGGTCTGAAGACAGGCATATGCTCTGTGGACTGAACAACAGATGATTCACTTCTAAAACTAGCCCAACAGCAAAAACCTCAAAGTCGGCTCTTCGTGTGTTAGCTACGACGAGGTTTCAGCACACAGAGTGAATGAAAAGTATGTGAGTCATAATGCTCCTGAGTTAACGAGTTGCCAAGTTCATTCTTCACCTTGTAGATGGAAGCTACTCTTCCCCATTAGCCTATGCCAACCGTTGACCAACAGGTTGGCCTTGCAGGAGCTCCGAGTAAATGGTCTGTGTCATGTTAACACAAACCTGGCAGGAACTGGGCCAGATATGAACCTCACTGAAATGGTGAATACATGCCGAAGTATTAATCTGTCTTTAATTTCTCTATTTCCATTGCACATAATTATTACCGCCAGCATCAACAGTGAGTTACCCCCCTTGCCTGAGCCTGCAATGAGTCTGAGTTTTTCATAACTACGCTTAATTGTTGCCAGGGTTCCCTGTAGTAGCATTAGCCTGTTTAATATTACATGACATGAGAAAATTAAATGATCAATATCAGGTTAAGAGCACTCAGTTGTTCTTTCTTTGCTTTGTAATTGCTGGTGTGACAGGAAAATAATTATTATGTTGAGTTTATTGCTATTCTCATTGTCCTCTGTTGGTGATTTTGTTGTTCGGCTATGGACACGTCTGATTTAAATTGTCTATAATATTGTTGTCTTGGAAGGCAATAGAAAGGAAAGGGGAAGGGAAAGGAAGTAGGAGAAATTAAAGGCTGATCTAAGATTAACATAGTGTTTACTCTGGCTCTTGGCAAGGTCTGTTTGTAAAAGAAGTCTCACAAAGCAAAAATCATCTAGGGTGGATTTGTTTAAAGTGACACTGTCAACTTAAATATCACATTTCAGGATTTTTTATTACTCCACATTGTTATAAGTAACACGCAAACCAGTTATATCCAACTAATGCCATTGGAACACCTTGGATTATTACAGCTGACAGACTAGAGAAGTACTTCTCTGTATTTTGGGGGTTGGTTTTACTGCAATTGATAGCACTCTGTCCATGATAACCAGCTCGTATGGAAAGCTTACACACAAAAAGGGCCATGCAAATTTGGGCCATGACCAAATCTTCCTTAGTTTCTTATTGAAGTGAACTAATCAACAGCTGAATATTTTTTTTAATTCCATTACTTCCCTGTCTGTGTATTCGGGCTCTTTCTTGTTGTTTATATAGCTTTTTGATAGAATAACAGGATAGAAAAAAACACCAACAACCGATTTAGGAACAAGGTTTTTAAAACCAACAGGGGATGTAGAAAAACAGAAATCCCCATCAGTCCTCTGCAGGGAGCAGGTACCCTCAGGGCCCTTGCTTTCAGCCATGCGGAGACAAGCCAGTCCCTAGCGAAAAGATGCCTACTGCCTTCGGAAGCCAGTGGGAGTGGGCTGATAAAGAGATCCCTTTAACCGTGATGCCTACGAGTCACTGGTGTCAGCGTTAAGACATCCTGGGAGAAAGAGGGAAACAAAACTGGTTATTCACTGCCTTTGTTTAGCTGCCTTTGGATGTTTCAAGGGAGCCGAGTACAAAGACACTGTGGCATATGCCAACTGTTGACTCTATCAAATAATAAAGCAATCCCAGTGGGTATTAAGAAGCGTGGAATCATTCTAATGAGTCTGGCAAAATCTCATTAGGATGAACAGCAGGTGATGACAAAATATTTGCTCTGTATGCAAATGACTTGTTTCCTCCTCCGTCTACATGCAGTTGCATGGGCGCTCAGAATAGGAGCTGTCAGATAATTACTCACTGGAGTAAAGCACTGCATGTGTGGTGGTTGCATTTCAAATGCGTCACTGGCAAAAATGGGAAAAACGCTGGAAAAGAGCTTTTAGAGTGAGAGCCCCCCTGTACCACCAAACTCTCAGCCTCCCACATGCACAACAGACAGTTTTGCTGGGCATCCAGACAATCCAGCTGTCTTTCCAGAAATGCCTTCAAAGCCGGGATGGATGGGCCTCAGGTTGTCAAAACTTCTCCAAGAGCTGTGAGTGTAGAAGGCACGATGGAAGCGGTGGGGGCAGGGGGTGTGCTGAATAATGAAAACAAGAAAAAACATGGCAGTTCCCGTGGACAGAGGTAGGTTACCTGCACAGATCTGGGTCTGATCTGTCCTAGTTCAAAACAACTCTACTAATCAAAGAGGAAATATCCAACTGCAGGCTCAGATATTGTTGTCTGCATAGTAAATCACTGCTTTGCCCCCTTCTGTTGCCTTAACATCAGGCTGTGCAGCCCTTGACATCCGTTCAGTTCCTGATGGTGTTTCTGGCATAGCACGCTTTCATTCTCTCCAGTGTATCATTAATAATGTTTCATACATTTGTTTTTAATCATGTTGGTATTTATTTATTGCTGCAGCCCTGTTCCTACTCCTCATACATGTCAGAAGCAAAATTCTTGCATGGGGGAGATGGAAGTCCCCCAAGAGCCCCATTCTTCTGTGTGTGCTGGAGGAGAAGAGGAAGGGGGAGTCGAGTCAAAGGACATTCCAGATTAAATAATCCAAGCCATGCAAACACAAGTGTTCCTGCAGATCTTCTCTCCAGTGCCTGGCAGTCAAATACCTTCACTATACTTTCCCCATGTAATTGTGGTTTGCTCTCAAAAAAGGAGTCAGGAATGCATTTGAAGCCTCCCTTCTAAAACCACTCCTAGGATCCCCAGGGCCATGCAAAACTTCCAACTCTGAAAGGCAAAGGACTATGTGTGTGACAACCCTGTGCTCCCACCATTCTCATCAGCTCTTACCTGGAGATGGTTTGCTACAGGCTCTCCATCAGAAAGGGAATTTAGTAAGCTGATTATGAGAAAGAGCCATTTGCTTTCCTGCTAAAGTCCTATAGAGATGGGGTGAAATCAACATGCTAAAAAGCAGGAATTTGCATCCCTCACCATCCAGCACGCTGCATTCCAAATCTTATGGATGTCAAGAAAGATGACCAGTGCCCTAAATTGTTCCCTCAACAACAACAAACAAACCCTTTTCCTTAGATGAGGCTTTGTGTTCTAAGGATATTAATGTGAGTTATTATCTGATTTTAATAATAGTGATTATTTTAAATTATTAATAACACTATTAAATGCTAATAATATTAGGGGCTTTTTAGTCTGTAGATCTTTATCAAAAAATGCTTTTCATCCAAGTGCTTTGTCAGGTAAAGTCAATATCATCATTTCTTCTTTCATAAGTTTGGGAAGTCTAGAAGGGTAACTCAATAGGTCAGCAAGAGAACTGGGAAGCAATGCCTAGTCCTCTTGATTCCTTGACCAACACCTTGTGAGCACAGGGGCACTGTGGCTCACTGTGTCATTGCTGTGGGTCTGGGACCTACCGAGCTACCAAACCTCCTTCTGGGGCTGGAGTTTTTTAAGAAAAAAGTTGGAGAAACATCACCTCGGGTAGCGTGGGGTGTGTTTGACTCTCTGAGCGTGGGGACTGGCAACATCACCTCTTGAGATCCAGACCTCTAGCCTAGGATTTGATGACTGATGTATCCTCCATGGTATTCGTCTTACATTTAATAATTGTATTACATTGAGGTCTGTAGTCAAAGTGCTGCCAAAATGACAGTGGGCCAAGAATTACATTAAGCATTAAAATGCAGGCTCGGTGGGGTTTGCAGGGCAGCGAGGCTTGTTCTCACGGTTAGGTTACGCACGCCGAGGTAGCATGTTCCAACCCAAACCGACAGCAGCACGCAGGGGCCACAGCCTTCTGGTTCTGCTTAGCAGGTTTTGCTGACCAGGGAAAAGCGACGGAAATCCCAAGCTCTCAAAAAGCAGTAGCTCTTAAGCAACTACTTTTTTCCCCCTTTTTTTTTTGCTACCCAACTTGCCAAACAACTGAGTGTTTGTTTAGTGAGACTGACTGCAATAAGAAAACTGTAGACACCAACAGCAGTGACTCATTTCAAGCTAGAAATGTCATCTGATGTTAGTGGTGGCCGGTATCAGCTGACCAGTCGTCATGCATGCGGTGATCCCAGATACACAGCGCTCTGAAAAAAACCCTGTGAACTGCTCCCAAACACAGTACGGATAAGAATGCACAAGGTTTGGCTCCTTCTACCCAAAACAGCCCTCCACCACTCCCAACAGCCTTTGTGTCATCACACTCGTGCTCTGACAACATACCTCCAGGCATACGATGTGTGTTTGTGGGCGTTCTGTAAAAACTTAGGTGAGGTGAGGTGCAGCCATCAACATATCTCACACACTTCCTACTGAAAAAAACAATGAGCAGAAAGGAGTTATTTCTCTCTCAGGATAACAGGAAGACCACATGGGCTTCAGAGGAGATCCAAGACCAAGCAGCATAGACAGGAGAGCGCAAGCCCTAGGCAGTATGGGCAGGAGTCAGGATGTGCTGATTGGTCTTGGCAGCAGTCCTTGCCTTCTTTTTTTTAGCAGTAGAGCTGTAATCTTATAGAGACTATGAGGACAGCTTACTCATGCAGATGCATCTAGTCCTATCTGAGATGCCAAAACATATCCTGTATGGCTTTCACCTCTTTCTTCCAAAGGGAAAAGTTGCACATAAGACCTCTGCAGTATCTGATCTCTTGGGTACCCTCAGGGATCTGAAATGGCACCACAAGTCCGTGTTTAAAGAACAAGACCCCCCTGTGTGTCTGTGCTGCAAGGTGGTCCAGTTGCTCAAGCTTTCATTTGAGTTTTTGCAGCCTGAACTGAGCTCTGTGCTGTTGTTGCTGAGTGAGTTTGTAGTTAACAGCAGCAAGCACATATCCCCTGCAGTCTCAGAGGTGTCTGTAGAGCAGGCCTACCCTGAAGAAGTGATAAATAACTCTGGCTAGTCTTGTTGCTCCCATAGGCCAACAGTAGTACTGCTGTCCTGTGAAGTCCTTTGAGACTTAAAGTATTGTTAACACACTGGTCAAAGGAAAAAGAGACTGTAGATGGCCATCCCTTTGTTGGGGGTTTGGAGAGAATAGAGAGGTCCTATGCATTCATGTCTTTCTGCTCAGAAGTATTCTTGTTAAAGCTGGGGGAAGAGAGAGCTACCCTTTGATTTCTTTATCCTCAGCCTCTCACCTCTGAGCCCAGAGCATTTCACTTTTTCGTTCCTTTTCCTCCAGCCCCAGCCCCAGCCTGCAACTTCCTAACCCGCCGTTCCCATCCCCACCTGCCCTTCGCAACACGTCTTCAGCACTTGTCTCAGAGTTTGCTCAATCCTACCTCTGCTGTACCACCCTCTCCCAAACCTCTGTAACTTTATTCTTCCATTCACTTCCCATTCTTTCTACCTACCCCTTCCAACCTTGGCTGTCCCAGACCCTCAAAGTGAGAGTCTTTATATCTTCTGCAGCTCCCTGAGGTCCATCCCTCTACCTCCACTCTCTACCTGTCCTTGAAGGACTCCATTGCTGCTCTCCCCTTGGCCAAAGTAGACAAGTGACACATTTCCCCTTTACCTGGCTTTCCCAGGGATAGAAATCCACCTGGCCAGGTCTAGAGCAAAAAAGAACGTGTCTGGGTAGAAAACGGTGACCGTAATCTGGGGATGAGAAGTGCTATATCAAGATTTAGTTGTCATTATGTGTTTGTTTAGATAAGCTTCTAGAAAGTCTGGGCTGTGTTGGAGCATCTCCACAGCCATCTTTCTGTGGACAAATTGTACTGCTGTCACCCACCAAGTGTTTGTTGGTAGCAAACTGTAAGTCACACGTCACTCCAGACTAGGCAAGAAAAGGTTCTTTAGAAGAGAACAGCGGCTAAAGGGATGAACACACACAATTGTTTTTCTAACTTTTTTTTTCTTTCAGTTCTCAGCGTTACGCTGAGTTTGCTCTTCAAATGTCTGACTGACAAATGTCCTTTCACTTTTACTTTAAGTTGCTCAGAAGGCAGATTATTCTTCTTTCCTGTTTTTCTCCTTTCTCTTCCTCTTTGCATAATAAATCAAAGTGGTAACCACTGGCTTACGTAAGTATTTTTGTGGACTCTGGAACCAAGATTCATCCTGTCATTCAGCCTGTGCTGAGGCACTTAAGCCAGTAGTCTAATTGCCCTTAGATACCCCCACAAATCACTGGAGGAGGACAGGTACTTTTGGGAGTTCTGGGAGCACTTTGCCTTAGGCTGAAACACCCTTTAGATGTGTTTATATCACTCTTCTCCCAGACCCAAGTCTACCCGAGGCCAAACGTACAAGGCATATTTCGCTGCATGGTGCTTCCCCCCGCAAGATCTTTCTCCTCAGCAGATCCAGAAATCTCGATGAGCCTGGACCACAGGTGGCTTCACACCCTATAAATATCCGCACATTTTGGCACCTCCACTTTGCAGGTGCTTGGGATTTTCGGAAGCAGCTGTATCTCTCCAGCTACATCTGTAACCAGGGACAAACCAAGAGGAAATCAGAAACCTGGAGGCAGTGTCATCCTTGTGAAGGTGGTCCTGTACCTTCTATTATGTGTACAAGGTTTTTGCCCTAAGATGTGCATGCCGGCTCCTCCATTAGGACAAACTTTCCTGGGCAGCCATACGACACTGTTTACTTCTTCCTGCACAATAAAGCATCAGAGATGTCTTTGAAGCCTTTGACTTCAATATAACTTAATGAAAATTTGGGCCTTCACCTTGATGTAGAGTTAAAAGGTTCCTGCTTGAGCTGAGGGAATATTTGAGGGTTATTTTTTTACCCACTTATATCCAGTGTCTCCAGAGAAGACAGAAAATCAAACAGTTTGCTGTATAATTGCTAACCTTACACTACCACGCAATTTTTAGCAATACTGGGAACAATAACTTACCAGGTTGTGTCCTGTAAGGGAGCAGTATAACTCCAGATCTCGTATAACTTAAACTTATGCAAACTTCAGCAAGATTTTTCTTCCACTAATTATAGAAGAACAAAGCATCTACTCTTTCATATTAAAAAAAAAATCACCTCTTCCTGGAATCTCAGGTCTAAGGTGTTTTTACTGTGAAAAAGAGCTTCATGGTAATGATAGCAGAATATCAGATTACTGACTCTGTATAACAGTCCTCTGTTTGGCTTCTGTCTACTTCTTAACAACATTTAGTGAAAAGCTGAATGCCTTCCAGAGACACCTTTAATTCACATGTTAAGAATGTTTATGCCTCTCAAGTGGTCAAATTAAATTGTATCAAATGAACCGTATGGGCTTGATGTAGGTTCTAAGGCCCTGTTTAAACTGTTGTGTGTTCATGAAACAATTAAAGCTGAATAAACATTGCCAAAAGAATTTCAGAGAGGATTAGTTCAAATGTTTAACTAAACTAATTTCTGCCACGGTTGGTTTCCATGGGCATCCGTTTGATCTGGCAGAAATGCTCTTTCCTTAAGCGTTTAACCAAAGCCTGAATGTAAGAGTTGCATTTGTTCTGTCAGGGAAGGTAAACAATGACTCTGCCTCCCATGATCACTCTTAACTGATCAGCTCCATATCACACCTCTTGGGTAGGAGGTGTCCAGACGCCAAGCCAGGAACTAAACACTGATTAGGACACGGTGATAGGAGTGTAGGTACTCAAGAAGGCATTGAGTTAGTTACCGATAGTACATTATTTGGCTGGGTCTTAAAAATAGTAATTCTGTATGCATCAACTGTTTTTACAGACCACAATAGCCTAGGCTCAAACACCTCAACTTCAGACTTTGCAAACTAGGCATGGCTGGAGTTATGACATCTTTAGGTGATCCCTTTGACACTACACCAGGTTTTGAGGTCAACAAGGATAAGCAAGGTCTTGAAGCTGGTCTGCTGAACTGATTCATCTCTCCACACAAACCCCATCTTCACTCCATTCTCCAAAGTCTTCAGGAGACCCTTGAGGATATGAGATAGGAGTATGGGAGAATTTAAATGAAGAGTGAAAAGACTGGCTGTGGTGAGGTTATCCAATCCCTTCAGAGTACATAGCCCTCAGCCTGTACTCACTGAAACAGTAAACCTGAAATACAAAATTAAGGTATAGCAAGCTGAGAATATTTTGTTGAATCCTGCTTCAAATTGCAATACCTTTGCATGAGGTATGCTATCGGATACTACCGATGAATTCAGTTAGCAACCGGTATCCCAAGCTGCCTAGAGAGGTGCTCTGTCCCAGATTTGGCTATGATCACCAGAAGAACTCAGCTGGAAACTCTTCTTTTGATTACCTGGCCTCAAGGGTTCTCATACAGAAGGTCTTCAGTTCTGGCATTTGCTCATCACTTTTGTCTATGAGATCTTAGTAGCCTAAACCAGGGGCCTTCTAATGGTGGACATGAGTTCTAGGTAAAGCCCAATAATTTATTAACATTTGATCCTTTTGGCCATGTAACAAACGAGGTCTTTTCTTCATGCTTTTGAACAGGGAATAGCTTAAGGTTGGCTAGGTCAAACTACAGGGCAACTGGCTGGACTACTACAGTCATGGCACTACTTGGGAATGTTGTTATCTTTATCTGTTTAATAATGGCTGTGTTTTAATAGATACTGCCAATACATGTCTGAAGAGAGACCTGCTAAGCATAAGCAGTAAATATTGATCCTTGAGCCTCCTGTCTCTTCCCTGAGCACACCTGTCAATCCATCACTAGTCTTCAGTCCTGAGATCTGACACTCTTCTTTGGCACCACACTTAAATATCACAGAAAGAAACGGCTCCAACTGGTGATCTTTGCACTGTACTTAACAACATCGGGAAGTACTCATGGCTAATTGTTATGGCTGTAATTCCAAACCTGACAGCTGGCAGAGAATCAGAGGTCTCAGTCACATTTGCTGAATGTCTCCCTAATACGTTCCACCAGATAGTTTATGGCAGCACTCCCCAAAGCCTTGCCCTTTGACTACTTGCATTTCTCCAGTACTCAGGTAGTTGCTGCCAAGGCTGTTCTCCTCTAGGGTAATTATTTGCACAGTGTAATTTCTTGGAAGCACAGCTGGCAAACGTTGCTTTCACGCAGGCTGGACTAGATCTATGTAGAGAAGGGTTGACAGTGTAAAGATTTTAGGAGCATCTAGAGTGAGTGAATAAATACTGGTTATAAAGAAAAAGCAGGTGCCATCTGCTCCCACTCAAATAACTCCCGTTGACTTCAGTGGGAGTGTGACAATTTTCACAGCCACTCTATTTGGTTTTCTGAAAATACTTTCTTTAATATTAACAATGACTCAAAATGACAAACCCCAGAAGTCTGAGGGGGTTAGAGAACTGAAAACACTGATGATAGAGCATGGATCCATTCCCGTGAAAGTCAGCAGAATAGACCAGTTGGCATTTAAGAACAGTTCATATATCCCAGCAGTGGGTGCCTGAGCTAAGATGAGGTAGGTGGCATTTTCTAAACGGCTTTGTTACTATGGGATCAGTTGTTCTCGTCACAGGATCCAGTATGGAGAAAGTGCCACCAAGGCAATTACTTCTAACAGGAACCCATATGCCAGGAGCATGTAGAAACAGATGTGCCTCTCCCTGCCAGAGGTGTTCCCCTTAGGAAATGCAGAACTCCAGGGGAGACTCCTCGTGCTTCCTGGGCTGGCATCTTCCCTGGAAATCAGCAGGTGACCTCATCCCGTAAGGCTCTCCCTCCAGCTGGAGCTCCTAGGCCACTTCAGAAAGCCCCACACCCCCTCTGAAAGGGACAAACACTGAAACAAGGAAAACACTTCTGGTGGGACAGTGGGTGTCAGAAGATCTGCCTCCTGTGCCACCAAAGTCAGAAAAGAGCAAAACGCTTGACTAATCTTCTAGTGTCTGGGCAGATGAAGGATGACCCAGTGAAATAGAACTGCTGGCGGCTCTAGGACAGGGGATAAAATCTGACTAGTGACCAAAGGGGAGCATGAGAGAGCACTGGTTTGTTTTGCAAGGGCTGCTGCACTTAACATTGGCAATTGAACTGGAATTGCCCTGGAAGATGTGAAATTACTGCTCATTTTCCTAGCAGAGCTGCGGAACCACGTAAGCACTGCCATATATCATATCCTATCGTTTTCTGGTTGTGAAAGTAGCACATTTTATAGTACAACAGGGCTGTGACCTTGAGGGTAGAAGCTCAATTCAGAACTGAGTCCAGCTATGGGTTCAACGTATCACCGGAGGGTTTCACAGGGAGCCATTAGCCATGGTGGCTCTTCCAGCTTCTTCGGTATGTGCACTGCATGAACCCAGATTGCTTCTAGACTTGCTCAGCTGCATTCAGGGCACAGGTACCTGGTGAGGTTACGGTGCCTGAGTCACCACTTCACGGCTTCCCACGTCCCAGGGAAGCTTCGGTAGCTGCGTTTGCATGTTCAGCGCCTGAGGCACGAGTGAGGTAATTCAACGGCAGAAGAGGCTGGAGATAAGGCATGGGCACTTTGTCATGTGTCTGAGCTTTTTATGCTAAAACCTGCATATCGGCAGGTAACGTACACCTCCCTTCAGGCAGTTTTGTTGATGCTGATGCTCCAAAGTCAATGGAGTGTACCTGAGGGCAGAAGAGGTTAAACTGGTGTAACCAACCCCACACAATAAGAGCACTTACAGGACTATTCAGCAGGGCGCATTTTCCTTTAGCTAAGATGTCATCTAGGACATCAGACTAACTGATCTAATGACCCTCTCTTACAGACCATGGCTATTAAAGAAATGTACATCTAGTTCTGCCTTTTGGCTCTCCAGCATGCAAAACACAGCTTGCATGCTAGCTGGACTGGTGTAAGCAAACCTGACGGCCTCTACTCGCTGTGGTTGAACTGTAGTCACCCCCCAGAGTTGCCCAAAGCTCCTTCTGAGTTAAAGCTTAAAAGCTACCTGTTACAAAGATAGCAAAGTGCTTTTCTCTGGCTTGCTATATTGCCTCATACTTCTACTGCCTTTCCTTCCTTCCAGACTCAGTCCCAGGCATCAGTATTAAAAGACGGTTGTAGTACAAGGGTTTGTATTTCAGCGTGGCACAATACAGAGGGCTGGGGAAATCTGAATTTGTGATTGTTTTCACAGGCTTAGGAGCATCTGTAATGAACAAGATGCTAAAAGGAACCCAAATCAACAATAAGCGCTTGAGATTTATGTTTTTTCAGGAGCATGGAGAAAGTGAGGAAGAAAGGAAAAACTCTGGATGCTTACAGCTTGCCCGGTTCTATTCAGCATCTTCACATGGCTGTGGAAGAGCAAAACACAGTGCACTCCTATGTTGGACCAACTAGGCTCGGCTTTGCCAGTGAAATTGAAAAAGACTAGAAGACTTCAAGATAAATAAGACAGCAGGAAAAAGTAATGAAGGAATTAAACTGACCTTCTTTAGAAATGGGTGAGACAGGGTAAACAGGGAGAGATCTTGTTTTGCTTTCATCCTGGAAAAAATAACATTTCTTCCTTTCCAGTTCAGCACAGTTGACTGATTTGGAAACAAATCTGTTTTCTCTGGAAAGATTTATTTGCCCAACAGACTCTTTTTTTTTTTTTTTTTTTTGGCAAAAAGCAATAGGTTGAAAGAACAAGGCTCGTCTTGTTAGCAGGTTTAAAGGGCTCAGTAATTAACTGGTACATTTGGAGGCATGGCATGCAGGATACTTGCTGCAACCTACTTTATTATAGCGTCACAGGGAAGTGCTGTGAAACAGGCAAGAGCTTTAAAGAATACTGTTTATTTCTCAGGTGGTATCAGATAGCAGGATAATTCGGTTATGAAGTTAAGCCAGAGCATGTGCTGAGGTAAGGACACTCTGGCATGACCTCTGAGAACGTGCTTTCACCTGTGACAGGCTTTTTCTCTCTCTCCCTTCCTTTCCCTATTTCTTTCTCTCTTTTCTAAGTTGAAAACAAAGCGACACTTATTTAGTCTGGGGACAGCATGCAGTGTTTCACATCAGTCCTTTGCAATACATAGTAGGTGCCTTCAAAACACAAATTGACATCCTGTGATTTGGGGAAGTCAGTCACAAGGGTCATTTATCCCTGAAGTCATCTCCTTTGGTGCACAATGCGTAATGACGGTATTCACAGCCAAACCTCTTTTATTCCCTCACCCTTTTTTTTCTGCCTTTTTTTTTTTTTTTTTTTTTTAATTTGGTATGATGCTGCAGGCAATTGCTGGCTTGGAGCAAAATTTTTAAATGTTGGTGGCTCAAAATAGGACTGTAATTCCATGCTGCAGTGATTTAAGTCCTGGTGACTTGACCTTGTGTGGTCCTAAAGATCTGCAGCTTGCAGTAACTGTAAATAATGTGGAGAAGTGCTCAGCACTCCTGGGATACAGCTACTGTTAGCCTGTTCCCTGAATGTGGAAGCCAAAATAGAGGCATCCCTGTTTGGAAATGCAAAGCTAGCGAGTCTCTTCAAGTGCCAAACAGACCCTTGTGGGAGCAAAGAGAGTCTCTTCAAGCATATTTCTGGAGATGGAAAAGATAAACATTTATCTTGCAAAGTGATGCCTCTCATATCTCAAGGGCAACTTAAACACTGAAATCCCTCTGACTCCTATGCAAGGCCAGATTTGCCACTTCTACCAAGTTAATTTGGCAATTAACTTCTCGATTCTTTTGGATATACACAGAACTTTGGATATGCACAAACATTTCCTGACCTTGTACAGAACCCTTCAAATTGAGGGCAGGATTTGGCCCTAAATATCAGTGTATATTTATTGCCATATTCCTTTTTTAATTTCCCACCAAATACCATTTACCTTTGGACTCTGAATTGCTTTTGTGAAGTATTAACAAGCTTGTGCAGGGAAACATCAGAAGCATCTGGGTGTACGGCTGCACATGCACAGGGTTGCACGGTACTTGGATCCAAATGAGATTAGTCAGAAAACTCTATCCTCCTCATTTAAAGGCCAGGTCATCAATTTTTAGCTTAATCCAGAGCCCAGGGGAACAACCTGGGAGGAAAATTGTGACTTGCTGAATCATTGCCTGTTCCTGATCTCCCCGCTGCCCCAGAGAAGGACAGAGGCATCTGCAGCAGTTCAGTGTCTCTAACAGCATCTTGTTCGTGGTCGCACCAGTGCTAACGTTTTGATTATCGTAGCGTTGCCTTTTCCCCATCTCCTCGTGTGAGCCCAGGGTGGCAGAGCTGCTGCTGCTGGCGCAGAGACCCAGCCATGCAACTCAGCGGGCAAGGGAGGATGAGCCGGTTGCAAATCAGTGTGATTCGCTTTCACGGTCTCCTCCGTAGGGAGAAAAGAAGTGCAGAGGGAAAGGATTATATTGAAAAGATCAAAGCGGATAGAGAGGAATGAGTTAACGGGCATGCTTTTCAAAAGAAATAACTCTCCTGACATCTCAAAGGATGGGTGAAGGGCATATTGCCTTGTCAGTTAAACGCAGCCGTTAGTTTCAAGCCCATACTAATTAGCCAGCTTAGAAAAACAGGCTGCTCAGCATTTCTAAATGCAGACTACAGCCTCTGCCACTCCTCAGCACAGATATATTTGTCCACATCCTCTCAATGTGACATGCTGGTACAGAGGCGGCTTGGTTAGTGCTTAAAAGAGAACCTAGGATTAAACGAGGCTTCGTCCAGTATTTTTCTCACTTGCTACATCCAGGTCAGCCCAGGACAAACCACTAACTGAGTAAGGAGTGGGAAGCCCGCTGTGTACTGGGATCCTGTTTGCACAACAGAGCAAACTGCAGCAGTGCCAAGACCCAAGTCACTTCCCTGTGACTGCACTGGCTCGCACCTGCATAAGCAAGAGTCGCGGTCCCTAATCTCTGCAGAGCTCAACTGCAGTGGAGGGGACGAGGGAAAAGCTTGCTTTTGCCGTGTACTGAAAAAGGCATGTGGGAAGAGACGGTAGTATTACACTGAGGGCCTGGGGAACTAACCCAGAGTGCAAAATGGATGAGAGAAGGACTCTGCTTTGCTTTAAATGGCTTTTCAAAAGATTGACTTTCCCTCCCAGTCCTTCACTTCTCACACTGTGATTCAGGGCTGGTAGACCGTCGCTAAACCAAAGGGGCCCTGGAAGCCTCGAGTCACTTGTATTGCTGGGGTTCAGCAGTGAGAGGTGACTGGGGGGGTCTGTAGATGTATAATTTCCACTTGATAAAAGTACCTCAGTTAAAGCATTTAGCTACACCCGTTTTTTTCCCAGTAAACAGATACTAAAACTGCCTGAACAGAGGGGCATGAAGTTGTGCCCCAGACTCATCACCTGCTGCAGAGGGGTTCAGAGGCCAGATCTTGCCCCAGCCATGGAGTTTTCCCACGGCGGCAGTGGGGGCTGTAGCCGTGCACGAGCTCTAGGAGAACAGCAGGGCTCTCTGCTACCCCCACTAGACCACGTCCATTGGCTGGGTGGGTTACAAGGCTCTCCTGGCTTTTGTTTCTCTTCCCACCTTTGCTCTGCCGTATGCATTTGGACCACAAATATGTCTTGTTATCTACTGATGGGTACATTCAGCTCTAAGTCAGAGCAGGCCTGCGAGCGTCACTACAATAACTGAGTTTCCATCTCCTCCTGCAGAGCCCTCAGTGCTAGGATGGCTCAGCAGAAACACCTAAATCTTTAACCGCTCAACCTGCACCCAGAAATTGTAATGGTGTTTCTCACATCACCCTTTTGCTGCCCCACGGGGAATCACTGGTTTTTGGGGGTTTGTTTTTCTTCTTGCCACCCCAAACACAGGGACTGGGTGGTTTGGGCTCAGGAATCTCCCACAAATATACGTCGGCTACAATGCCAGGAGATGGGATTTTGCTGCTAACGCGTGCAAATGGAAGTCATATTAGAAAAAGGAGCAGAAGATGCTTGCAATGCACTTCTCTTGGTCCATTCCTGTGTTTGGGGTATTTCCACCATCCCCTGGTCAATCTGTTGTCTGCTTCATTTTTAATAGTAGAGTTGGCCTGGCGTTCCCCTTACATGCTGCTGCCAAGGGTTCCCCCCCTCTGTCTGAGAAACCAGGTAGTCGCTGCCGTACGTTTGGTACCTTTGTGTTGGAGCAGGAGGTTGGGGACAGGTTCCTCACTGGCTTGTGACTCTCTCCAAGCAACCGGGCGTCCAGGGGCCCCCGCCTACTGCTAACAGACCACAGCAAATGGGATGAGAATCAAGCTCTGTATCCTGAAGGTTATTCACCAGCATTACCCATCTCCTTCTGCCTGGAAACCTTCACGTGCCTGGGGCAAGGCTGCATCTCCTCCGCCAGTGAAGCGTGGTCCAGACCAGTCTCCAGTCCAGAGCTG
>NW_010973333.1:4094213-4095221 GCF_000737465.1 Haliaeetus leucocephalus
GATGTAAAGCAGAACCATCTGACTTACTGTCTCATGAATGTAATCCATAACTTTACGCCAGAAATTTACAATCCCCTTTCGTGTATAAAAAGTTTCCTGTCGTGGTTTTACATCTACTCCATTGCTCTGCTCTGCATGGGAACACTTGGTGTAATCTCTTCAGAGATAAATAAGCCTTCTGCTGAAAGTTAAATGATGCCATTATTTTCTGGATGTTTATAGACGTCATCCTGCCGTGCTCTCATGCCTGGATCCAAGACAGCCTGAATCTTTGTTTTCCATTTCCGAAACCTCTAGAGGAGAGAATGAAGATGTCGCTGCAGGAGGGGCAGGCAACATGAGCCAGCGCTGGGTTCACACACAAGAGTGCCTGCTCTGGATAAATGGCAAATGACGGACATCCCAGCTATTTCCTTGGCCAGGCAAGTATTTAGTCTAGGCTCCTGCCCTGGGCTGCAGCGGGATGGAAAAGGAGGATGCCAGAGCGCTCCGAGGGGCACGGGGAGCAGGACCTGGACCCCAGCTACAAGGAGGGAAACCTTCACCATGAAAAGCCACCTGGGTGTAGTGATGCTTCTAAAAGCCACCCAGTAAGTAGGGTGCCTGGGAACTCCATCGGTGATTAGCTGGATGGCCCAGGAGCGGAGAGGTCCAATTCAGAGAGATCATCATTTCAAGGGGTGCTGGGAAAGGGAGCATCTCTGGTTCTGTGACCAAAGTGCCATGCTGAAAGGAAAAGAGGCAGCTTGATGCCCCGAGACCTTCATTACAAGATATCAATAAAATCAGTAGCTTGTAAACAGATCTGATTTGCTACAGGAGCATGAGGAACAGATATCTGGTCTTTCTTCAAGAATGCTAAAATACTCTAAGTATAAGCTCCCGGTATAAACTATTGGCAATCTTTTGTTGTTTCTCATCTAAATGCAGGTTTAAGTAAATAAATGCCATAAATAAATAAAGGAGAAACCAGTGGGATAAGGTGAAAAACAGTAAGTCATTGCAATG
>NW_010973333.1:4095375-4095649 GCF_000737465.1 Haliaeetus leucocephalus
CCATGCTGCAGTGATTTAAGTCCTGGTGACTTGACCTTGTGTGGTCCTAAAGATCTGCAGCTTGCAGTAACTGTAAATAATGTGGAGAAGTGCTCAGCACTCCTGGGATACAGCTACTGTTAGCCTGTTCCCTGAATGTGGAAGCCAAAATAGAGGCATCCCTGTTTGGAAATGCAAAGCTAGCGAGTCTCTTCAAGTGCCAAACAGACCCTTGTGGGAGCAAAGAGAGTCTCTTCAAGCATATTTCTGGAGATGGAAAAGATAAACATTTATC
>NW_010973333.1:4095808-4096313 GCF_000737465.1 Haliaeetus leucocephalus
TCCTGACCTTGTACAGAACCCTTCAAATTGAGGGCAGGATTTGGCCCTAAATATCAGTGTATATTTATTGCCATATTCCTTTTTTAATTTCCCACCAAATACCATTTACCTTTGGACTCTGAATTGCTTTTGTGAAGTATTAACAAGCTTGTGCAGGGAAACATCAGAAGCATCTGGGTGTACGGCTGCACATGCACAGGGTTGCACGGTACTTGGATCCAAATGAGATTAGTCAGAAAACTCTATCCTCCTCATTTAAAGGCCAGGTCATCAATTTTTAGCTTAATCCAGAGCCCAGGGGAACAACCTGGGAGGAAAATTGTGACTTGCTGAATCATTGCCTGTTCCTGATCTCCCCGCTGCCCCAGAGAAGGACAGAGGCATCTGCAGCAGTTCAGTGTCTCTAACAGCATCTTGTTCGTGGTCGCACCAGTGCTAACGTTTTGATTATCGTAGCGTTGCCTTTTCCCCATCTCCTCGTGTGAGCCCAGGGTGGCAGAGCTGC